>NW_027113377.1:186715-189362 GCF_000696795.3 Halyomorpha halys | reverse complement strand
AAATAGTTTAAAACTATTTTAATGTCCGACGTTTCGCCCCACTTTGCAGGGCTTCATCAGGGCTAAAAAGATACAAAAAAAAAAAAGAAAACTGAAAATATTACTCCAATAAGGTAATTTAAGCAAGGATAAATATTATGAATTTAAGAAGTTTCTTTGCTCATATATATATATATATATATAAATAGAAATATTAGCCATTAAATGGCTGGCCACCTCCTCCCAACTCCCTTCCGCTTTATTGTCCCCTTCTATTCAACCTTTACCTTTGAGCAGTTAGGTGGTCTTGACTTGTTCTTGGCTCATTTATTATCATTTTATTGTTTATAATTTTTTTTGTTCGTTTCCTGCACTTTTTTAACTGTATATTTTACGTGTTTTTCAAAACTTTCCTCTAACCATTGTTACTTTTTTTTATTCTTATCATTGTTTATTCAATTTTATTTTATATTGATACTATTTTACGTCTTCCTTCCTTTTTATTTATATTTAATTTCTTATCACTATATTTTTACATAATATTTATCCTAGCTTAAATTGCCTTAATGTATCTTATTGTTGTAATATTCTCAGTTTTTTTTTGTATCTTTTTAGCCCTGACGAAGCCCTGCAAAGTGGGGCGAAACGTCGAAAAATAAATAGTTGTAAACTATTTTTGTTTCTCTTTTGACCACAACCCTGACCATCTTCTTATATATCAATTTTTACGGTCAAATATATATACATATATGAAAATGAAGGATCATTCACAAGAATTGATTCCTCAGATGGAGTGAATCCTTGGGAATCAGTTTAGTTTGAATAATCAAATTACTCATCCCTAGCTAAGGGTTCAATCTGGATCACAGAAAATATAACTTAGGTCTTTTGAAAAAATTGGGCAATATTTTAAACTATAAAGCCGATTGTAAGAGAGATATCCATAACTCAACTGGATAATGATCAGCTAAGGGCTGGAGTTGTGTTTTGTTCCTTAAGAAGCTACAGGAAAATGTTCCAAATTGTATATCAAGAAGCTACAGGAAAATGTTCCAAATTGTACATCAAGAAGCTACAGGAAAATGCCTCAGATTGTACATCTAGAAGCTACAGGAAAATATTCCAGATTGTACATCTAGATTATACAAACTATAGGAAAATGTGCCTAAGACCATTTTCAGGCATTTAAAATGAATATGAAAGTTGATAACAGGGACGATACAAACACTCAGAGATTAATATTTTGTTTTATAAATAATAACCAAACTATTAGTAATAAACATATCTTACCCAGTGTACTGTTTTGAATTAGTGAAGAAATCGACTAAGCAGGCCAGCAAGTGGGTTTCAGGCAAATTAAATAAAGTGTTCAGAATATACACACGTGACTCATCCAATTGGAGAAATTTGTTTGGATATAACTCGTAAATCTGAGAGCTGAAAAATAAATTATGTTAGTGTATTAAAGTAAATAAAGTTGAAGAAGAGTCAATTGAATAATACTGAACATTTACTTACTTTTTTAAAAATTGAAATCCATGAACACAGACGAGGATATTGCCATATGCATCTACTTTCAATAGATTTCCATAAAGTGTATCGAACCACAAACCTCTGGCAGGGAAAAAAATTAAATAAAACAATTAATAACTAGTAAAAGGAATATAACATTGAATATAAAAAATAAAATGGAAATATAATGCATTATTTAATAAATTTTATACACAGAAAATAATGAAAATTAAGAAGTATACAACTTACTGCTAAGAGAGTATGTAACAAAAAATTATATTCAATAAATTTTCATAAAATGATTGGAGAAGTTTGTCGGGAGGGGGGGAGGTAGCGGTCAGCAAAGAACAACATAAATAAACAAAACCATATTTATTTATTTTATGCCAACGTTTCGACCTGAGTTTTCAGGTCTTCATCAGGGCTATAGAACAAAAGAGATAACAACAACATTTAGAGAAACTTAAAATTGAAAAGGAATAGTATACAAACTGTTGTTATTTCTAAATATAGTATACAAACTATATTATATTCTAAATGTTGTTGTTATGTTTGTAAACTATTCCTTTTCAATTTTAAGTTCCTCTAAATGTTGTTGTTATCTCTTTTGTTCTATAGCCCTGATGAAGACCTGAAACTCAGGTCGAAACGTCAGCATAAAATAAATAAATATGGTTTTGTTTATTTATGTTGTTCTTTGCTGACTGCACTATCCTCCCCTCCCGACAAACTTCTTCAATCATTAATCTACGGTCAACTATCTACTCCATATTATAAGTTTTCATAAAGTTGGAAGTTAATCACTTTGACAAGTTAAATTACTACAAATATTTAATTCAATACACACCTTACGGGAAATGAGGGGTCATATTCAAAGCCAAGTATTTCCTGCGGATAACCCAATTCCACCAATCTCTCCTTAACCAGGTTAAAGCCAAGAGTTTCATACTGCGGAGACTTGTACTCTAAAATATAGAATAAAAATACAACACTATAAGAAATGTGAATATTTTTTTTATTTTTATTTTATTTATATATTGATATTTACAACTGTATAAAAAAATACAACCAGTAAATTTGATCATAATGACATAATGATATGATACAGGATGTAGAGAAACTACCCAGTAGTAGAACTCTAAAAACAGTTTACAAT
>NW_027113377.1:179993-181220 GCF_000696795.3 Halyomorpha halys | reverse complement strand
CTAGTCCATGTATGTATATATATATTCATATATTCATATATTCATTATATTTTCGTTCCTTATAATATATACAATTTCTTTGTTAAATATAGACTACAAACATATTTCTATAATTAATCTTTCCAACCCAAAAATAATTTTCCCAACGCATATGGCAAGAGGAAAGTCTTTCACTGAAGCTCTCAGTTAACAGGTAACAGCATGTGTTATATAGGAAACAAAATAACTATTCCGATAATAGAAATTTTAAATCGAGTGGAAGGGCGCTAATGATTGGAGGAGGGGGGGATACAAGCTGGAAAGTTATCATTTTCCTGAACCCAGAGAACTAACCCAACATCTTATTGGTTTAATTTATCTTGTGTGTGTGAGCTGTATTTTTCCAGCAAGGACCTAATGGAAATAAATATTGTTCTTCCCCAACGGATTCTCACTTGAAGATTTTAAGATTTATAAATTGACAAAATGTCATTCAATTAATAGAGAATGTCTTATCAATTAGTAGGATACATATATTTTATTAAAATATTTTACTCTAAATAAATAGTATGATACAATTCAGTGATCACTATTTAACTTTTGAATGATGAATGATGAGTCTAAACTACGAATAGACGGTTCCAGAATGCTAAAACTGGTGACATTTGTTTCTAGATGAAAGGTGATTCTGGAAGGAAATTACTAAGTTGTGCGGGACTCTCTTAAAACAAACCTAATAGTACAAGAGCCGGGAAGAAAAAAAGGTAATTATCTCACCCCAATTTTTGATTACTTTAATGAAAACTATGTATAATTACAAGTCGAAATTGATGAGTCGGCCAAGTAAAGGTAGGGGAATACAAAATGGCGGCTGTTTCAAAACCTTAATTTTTTATTCGGAGCTCTGTATCTTTAAGACTACCAACAACACTTGAAAATCTAAAAGAACATTATTTAAAGAAGAGCAAATTTGCTGAAATATTAGCCCTAATATAGCTACTTACGTCCAATGGTTCTCGAGCTATAGCTTTTTAAAAAGCAACATTTCATAAAAATGTACTGAAATATGAGTGTTAGTTAATTTAGATCCTAACCGTAACCCTGACCTCCTGGACTTCTTTATACACAAGGGCTTAGGCCCTCTAAACACTTCCCTTTCACGCCTCGATAACCTATCTTCAGATCATAGTCCACTAATCCTAACTATCTCCATATCCCCAATTCCTGTACTACCACTACCCTCATTCA
>NW_027113377.1:178868-179943 GCF_000696795.3 Halyomorpha halys | reverse complement strand
AAAAAAAAAAAAGAAAACTGAAAATATTACTCCAATAAGGTAATTTAAGCAAGGATAAATATTATGAATTTAAGAAGTTTCTTTGCTCATTTATTATCATTGTTATTATTTTTATTTATATTTATTCTTTCAAGACGTTTATTTAATCTCTACTTTTTTTCCCTTATTGTTTTTGTTTTATATACATCTCCTGTACTTTTTTAACTGTGTATTTTACTTATTTTAAAAAAAAAAAAATTTACTCTTGCCATTGTTACTTATTTTTTTATTCTTATCATTGTTAATTCAAGTTTATTTCATACTGATACTATTTTATGCTTCCTTCCTTTTATTTATATGTAATTTCTTATCAATTTATTTTTACATAATATTTATCCTGGCTTAAATTACCTTATTGTATCTTATTGTTGTAATATTCTCAGTTTTCTTTTCTTTTTTTTTGTATCTTTTTACCCCTGATGAAGCCCTGCGAAGTGAGGCGAAACGTCGGACATTAAAATAGGTTTAAACTATTTGTTCTTTTTTTGACCGCAACCCTGAGCATCTTCTTATATATTATCTTCTTAAATCTTTACGGTCAACTATATATACATACATATAAATTGAATAAAAATGTTATAATTTTATTAGTTTAGTGAGTTTGTAAAATAGATTTATTTTAACTATAAGATATATTTGTTTACTAAAAGAAAACATGTGATTTTAAACAAAAGCGGAGCGATCTTTTTGACGGAATAAAGGCAATCACCGATTGTTAGCAATGACGGTATTGTTTTACAGTTTGAGTTTTCCCCACAGCTTCGAAGGTTCCATTGTTGTACACTTTTGGTACACTCACAGAACATCGTAGACTTTTGGCCAAGCCACTTCTCTCACACAGGGGCCCCTATTTTGCCTGCTTCCAGAACTCTCAGCTGTCATCTGGTGAGACCATATATAAACACTTACGCACATTTGCTCAAGGCACATTCATCGACAGTTTTCTTTTGTTTTTTATTATAAAATTAGTGTCTTTGTCTGCAAAGTATTAACTTGTTTTCCTTTTTTATTAATGCATAAAATTATTTTGTTTTAC
>NW_027113377.1:171938-172271 GCF_000696795.3 Halyomorpha halys | reverse complement strand
TCCCACCCCCTTCGACGAAATGATAGCACATGGGCAGCATCCGACAAAGATAAAGCCGAAGAACTAGCCATTCACATTTCTCATACATTCACTCCTCATCCTGAACTCCATACTGACCTAACTCAAACAATTGAAGAATACCTGTCGTCACCAATCCCACTCTCCTTACCTCCTAGAGCAGTCACCCCATCTGAGGTCAAATATCAACTGAGGATGCTAACTCCTATACTAAATATTGTATATATATTATTTTATCATTATGTTATTTTATTTATTTATTTTTCATACAGATAGTCTGATTATGTTCATTTGTCTATTCTTTTGTTTGTATAT
>NW_027113377.1:131953-171888 GCF_000696795.3 Halyomorpha halys | reverse complement strand
TCATTATGTTATTTTATTTATTTATTTTTCATACAGATAGTCTGATTATGTTCATTTGTCTATTCTTTTGTTTGTATATATTTTAAGAGAGTTTTTTTATTTTATTTTATTTTTTTTATTTTAGTATGTATGAGATCATTCATCAATATTACCTATTGCCCACAACTGTGTGGCAGATTGTAATATCTATCAATAAATAAATCTATCAATTTCAGTTAATTTATTTTGATAAATCTATATCTCAGAAACTATGTGACGTACAGATGTCTATTAGCATTCAAATTAAAGCTAAATAATTGTACTATAAAATAGTTTATGACCTCTACCTTCATAGGAATAGTAGTTTTCATAATATTTGACAAAATAAACTCACGAAATGTTAATTTCTAGTTGTTCGTATAGAATGTTGGATTTTTGGAAAAATATATCTCTAGACCCATAAGACGCACATATATCTACCAGTGCTCAAAATAAAGGAAATTTAACTTACTATAAAGTAGTTTATGACACTTATCTCCGTAGGGGTAGTAGTTTTTATGATATTCACATATGAATATGAATTTGGCAAATGAAAATTTGTCCGAACAACTATACATCAATATATTTTAGCAAATTTCAAATAAACTACTTTGCTCATTAAACTAGCTTTAATTTGAGTGCTAATAGGCATCTATACGTCAAATGGTTTTTGAGATATAGATTTCTCAAAATAAATTTACTAACTACTGATCTTTCAGTACGTTCCATATAACATTTTTACGAAATGTTGCTTTTCAAAAAGATATATCTCGCGAACTATTAAACGTAAATAGCTCTATTAGGGCTCATAATTCAGCAAATTTACTCTTTTTTTAATAATGTTCTTTTAGATTTTCTTTTGTTGTTGGTAGTTTTTAAGATATAGAGCTACGAATGAAAAATTAATGTTTTTTTATGGTTTTGAAACATCCGCCGTTTTTTATTCTTCCTACCTATACTTGGCAGACTTATCAATTTTGACTAGTAATTATAACTAGTTTTTACTTCAGTAATCAAAAATAGGGGTGAAATAACTGCCTTTTTTTCTCCTCTTCGGCTCTTGAACTAAGATGGGACTGAGTAAGAAGTAACAGAATAGGGTGTAAGGTCTGTCATTGTAATCCTGGAGGAGCGGCAGTTGAAATGGTTCGGCCATGTTTGTGGGATGGGAGATGACTGAAAAGCCCGCTGGCTGATGGAAACAAGTCCAATAGGAAAGCGCTACCTATAATGAATACATAGGCGGACTCAGAGGAGAACGTGACTGCTCAATCGATCAAATCCGAAGAAAGGCCGAGGATAGAGATGTATACAGGATATGGATTGAGGATACTCCACCTCTAGCAGCACCAAGGAGATAGAGAAAGGAAAAAAAAAATTATCCTACTATATCAAAATATTTTTAATAGTTCAGTATCTTTTTTAGCCCTTATGAAGCTCTACAAAGTAAGGCGAAACTTCGGTAGATAAATAGTAGTAAACTATTTTTTGTTTTCTTTTGATCGCACCCCCAACCATCTTCTGCATAATTTAAAATAATACTTTCAATCATTTATATAAGATTATATTTTTATAATAATATGCCAAAAAAAAAATTTACTCACCGGCAAGAGTGTAATCCATATCAAATCCATAGAACTTTATATTTTCCAAATGCAAGCTTCTGTTGACGAAGATTCTGAAACAAAAAAATATGCTGTTAGTATGCATACAGAGAATAAACAAAAAAGTAAATCATATTTTATTTTGGGCTACACTCAGATATAGTTCTGTGACTTAGTACTCTGTACATTCAGGATTAAGTGCCCTAACTGAAGATATGAGTTCCAGATCCCAAATCGAGAAAAAAATTTCCTATGAAGGTATGTCAGTCAACACTTTATTTATGAGTTATTAGATTCTAAATATTTTCATTGTAATGAATTATTTAGTTTCTTATAAATAAATCAATATGTGTTCAAAATACTTAGGAATAATATGAGCAAACGCACAATCAGTATGAATTAAATTTTAATACATTATTTAATTTCCAGATGTTTCACTTCTGTCGGTCAGCCCCAAGACTGCCGGTATTAATTTTGTTTTAATGCCATCCAAAACAAAAATAAAATCCAGATGGAGAAAGGGGAGCAGCCTGTCTTAATGCTTATATATATATATATATATAAAGGGAATGGTCGAATATTTGTACATAATAGACTTTTGAATTACTGGACCGTGAAATGAAATGAAAAAATAATTTATTTATAATCTTAATATTTTCTTGAGACTGGTAAATTTTTTAAAAATAAATAATTCAAATTCTATCCATTATAGTCTCAAAACCTTTTATTTCTCTTATAAGTCCGACGTTTCGGCCAATCTGGCCATCTTCAGGGAAAATCTTAATACAAATTTGAAATTATATAATTTAAAAAACTCTAACACCATGCAGGCTATTCTGCCCAGGTCCAAAAAATCAATTTCTAATTAGTCAATATTCACTTAAAATAAAATCAAAATAATTTGTTATCAGACACTATTCCTTAAAACTTTTATCAAACTCAAAACAATTGTTGTGATAATTGGATTGTGATGGCCGGATTGGCCGAAACGTCGGACTTATAAGAGAAATAAAGGTTTTGAGACTATAATGGATAGAATTTGAATTATTTATTTTGAAAAAATAATTTTATTCTGGGACATATGTCCCCTAAGAATATATACATAGTTCATACATTAAGATTTTTGCCTGGCAAGCATTTACAATTTTTCAGTAAGTAAAATGAAATTACATTGGTAAATTGGCTTTACTACTGTTTATAATGTTAATCAATAACTGTCTATTTGTTTGATTATATTGATGTGGAGGTTTGGTTATTCAATAAATGAAGGAATAGGTGTTGTTTAAAGGAGAGAATGGATGAGGACTGGCGAATGGAGATGGGAAGAGAATTTCAACAAGGGAGGTTGCACTTATGACGAAGGATTTGCTAAAGAAGGCGGTTCTATAAGAGGGCATATATAGACCAATTGGTTGGGATCTGGTGTTTAATGAGGGGATGGATGAACGAAGAGTGAGGAGATCAAGGATATAGGTAGGTTTTTTGATAATAAGAACTTGGAATAGAAAAACACCAAGGAGGTATTGCCTTCGGGAGGTTGGATAGAGCCACTTCAGCGGGAGACTTGAGAGCGCCTTGGAAACCCAAAGATAAACCTTACAAAACAATTCATGAGTCTTTTCAGTCACAACTATATAGTCCTGCAGATGAACGTTTTTTTTTTTTTTTTTTTTTCAAAATGTTCCCTTTCGGGAAGGTTTAAAGATACTAAAATCCTTGAATTCTCAGGTAGAAAAAACTTATGAACAAAATTAAATTGTTATCTTTTCTTATCTGATTGTTACGAATTAAACCATTTTTTTGTGTGGATTAGCATACATGGTATTGGTATAATTGAAAACATTGTATCATCAAGAGCATTGCAATAAACTACAATTGAAAAAAACAAAACAATATTTATGATCTCAGTTAAGTTGGAGTGTTACAGGTGTGTAGAGAAACTACCCATTGGTAGCACTTGACGTTTTACATTAGCAGGTTTCGTGGCCATCTTCTTTTCAGGCGCCTCGGAGGATTGGTCAGGAATGGAAGAGGAAATAAGGTTAGAAACTAGTTGGTTTGGATGGTTAGGAGGTTTGTAATGGAAGGAGTGATATCTGGTTCGGGCTAGATCGGTTACATATGGAACATTAAGGTCCTTATGTATGATTTTATTTGAGACAAAGGAGCATTGAATCTATAATTTTAATTACAGAACATGTACACAGGACACAGTGTTCCTCTATATTAGATAAAGATATAACCTAGAGTTTTGTGGTACAAAGAAAAAAAATATCAATGTAGGTTATAAAGTATAATACAAAATTCTATTTTGGCATATATTGGTTTAATTTATGTTACTAAATCATAATAATAAAGTATACGTAAATGAATAATTTTCAGTTAATACAATAATTTATTTCAAATTATCAATTGTTTTCATTAAATCTATATACATTCTTAAATATAGCAATAGCGAAGCATTGGCGAGTCAGTTAGTTTAATACAATTATTAACGTTAAAATTCTATTAATAAAGTAATTTCAATTCATATTAACTTACTTATAATAAAAAAAAATTATAAGGGAGTGGGGTGGCACAGAGGTAAGGCGCTGTGCTACTAACTCCAAGGACCTAGGTTCAAATCCGGCTTTTTCAGATAATTATTTATTGTGTAACCGAAATTGTGAATCAACCCTGTGGGCTTTAGAGCTCTTCTAGGGCACAACTAGGCTCATAAAATGGGAATCCTTTAGTTGGGGAAAAATTTGAGTGTTGAAAGTGATCTTGAAAAAATAAAAGGCACCTTAGAATAACTTTAAAATGAGAGGCCTCAAATTCTCTTAAAATGGTGAATCAAATGCTCCTATCTAGGAGTATGTAGAATGTGTATTGTCTCTCGAAATACCTTCAAAAAATAGTAGTTACAAAAATAATTGAATTTATCTCAGATGCATTTGAATTTCCAACTGAGCAAGATTATAAACAAAAATAGTGCAAGAGTGTAGTTCCAACAATTTCAAGATAGCAAGTAAGGCTGGTAAAAGTTTAGCTCCTTAGTTGAAACAATTTAGTGTGACTGCGCCCTTAGTTTGCTACACTAAATTGTTTCACCGAAGGACCTAAACTTACTGAAAATAGAATTTTGCTAAGGAATCCTATAAATGTATTTAGTTGGCTTAGCTCCAATAACAGTTAAGATCCAAAGTTCTGCACAAAAGGAATCTCATTTGAAGGCAGAATCGTATCCTTTTAAAGAATATTTTTGCTAAGGGGTTTTACTAGAAGATCGCTGATTTATCGTGTGTAATAAGAAAAGGAAGATTGTCTGGGTGCGGTAAAATAAAAACTCAAATAGTAATTAAACTATAATACTGAGCCAACGTTTCGCCCCACATTGCAGGGCTTCAGCAGGGCTAAAAAAGAAACAAACGCTTGAATGATGTAGACGTAAATGAAAAATTAAAAATGTGTACAGTGAAAAGTAAAAAAGAAATAAGAATAATAAAAGGTTTTAGACAATTAATGAAAATGCAAATAACAGATAAAAAAAAGAAGGGATATAAAATGCAGTACAAAATAAAAGATGGAAAAAGGGGGATAAGAGTAAAAACAAGAATAAAGGAAGATACTAAGCAAGATACATTTATATTTAAGAAGATGGTCAGGGTTGCGATCAAAAAAAGAACAAATAGTTTAAAACTATTTTAATGTCCGACGTTTCGCCCCACTTTGCAGGGCTGTTCAAAGCGAACGGTTGCATTAAAAATATTTTTACTTCCCCAAAACAATGTAAAAAACTCTCACTCATCTCCAAATTCCAACGTATTTATGAAGAATCTCAATCCACCTAAATCTACCCCAGGTTCAACCGTTCGCTTTGAACAGCCTTTATGAAGCCCTGCTAAGTGGGGCGAAACGTCGGACATTAAAATAGTTTTAAACTATTTGTTTTGTTTTTTTACCGCAACCCTTTGTATCTTCTTATATTTAAATCTTTACGGTCAACTATATATACATATATAAGATATATTTATATTCATATGTTACTTTCAACTTAAGTGTACTTACATTAATTGCTTTATTATTAATTTTTCTGTTATATAATTTACACACCTCTGTACCCCTATTTATTTTTTATATTGTCTTTTCTTCATCATATCAAATTTATTGTATCTATTCTTCTATTCTTTCAACTTTGTTTCTTTTGTGTATAATTTTTTGTTTAATTTCCTCTCCCCCCCCCATAATGTATATTATTATTTAATATGTGTCTATGACAAGTGGTTTTATTTTATATCATTATTTTAAACATATTCTGTTAATTATTGTTATTTATTTGTATCTTTTTAAATTCATTGTATTATTTTATGACATCTTGTAATTTCATCTCTATTTTTTAATTTACTCTAAGGCTCTAAAGCCTAATTTTGACGCCTGTATATTATTCTAAAGGGATCAATCCCAGAATAAATAAAGATTATTATTATTATTTTTAATTTTAATATTCTCTTTAATTTTATAATACTGTTTACTTTAAAATTATTTTCAAATGTAACTTATTTTTAACTACTATTCCCCACTACTTCTCTATAACAACCTGTCAACAGTTCACTTTCGCTCTCTTCTAGTCTGAAAGGTACCGTTTCCTATCTTGCTCAGTATCTCTCTTTATTCTTGTTTTTACTTTAATTCCTCTTTTCCCATCTTTTAGTTTGTTATTATTATTGTCGCGATAGACCGTGGAGGTCCAAGGCCTCGCGCGATGTACCTAGGAAATACATTGCACTTTTCATGACGTGGTTTTCATAGGGTGGGTTCGTCACTCCCACGCCTATTTTTGTGAGTGCCAACCATTGGCTAACGGGCCTCACGAATGCCCGAGGTTAGCAATGCTAAATCCTATCCTAAACAGAAAATCCAAATTAAAATAGGAAACAGCTATTCTTATTTTTAAAACCATTTTCAGGACACTGGTGATGTACGGCTGTGAAGTATGGGCGGCATCCTTTTACGAAAAGGAAAAAAATTACAACCTTTTTAAAATAAAGTCCTAAGAATTTCAGTGGTTGCTCCTTGGTTTGTAAGAAACAGCCAATTGCATTGGGAATTAAAAATAGAGACAATAGAGGAATATATCAAAAAATGGTTCATGAAATTCCACTCCCAGTTGGCGATAGTTAAAGGAGCAGTGACCTACAACTTGGGAAAACCAACCACAACTCGAAGACTGAAGCGCAGACAGCAGGACATCCTGTTATAAGTTCTATATTTATCAATTCTGTTACTGTCACTCTAAAAATTTATTTTATCTTCATATTTTTGTTAAAATCGCTTTTTTTTCTATTAGAAGTCAATTATTTATTTTGGAAGATTGTTGATTGACCGTGTGTATAGATGAATGGAATATGGCCGGGTGCTGTAAAAAAAAAACTCAAATAGTAGAATTATACTATTTTATTGAGCCAACGTTTCGCCCCACGTTGCAGGGCTTCGTCAGGGCTAGAAAAAATATAAACACTATAGTTACAAAAAGAAAAAAAACATAAGTGTAAAATAACAGGGGTAAAAAATGTAAAAACGTAAGATGTAATAGATATATTTTTCTTATTATATCTTACGTTTTTACATTTTATACCCCTGTTATTTTACACTTATGTTTTTTTCTTTTTGTAACTATAGTGTTTGTATCTTTTTTAGCCCTGATGAAGCTCTGCATCGTGGGGCGAAACGTTGGCTCAATAAAATAGTATAATTCTACTATTTGAGGTTTTTTTGACCACACCCGGACCATATTCCATTCAATTATTTATTTTGTTAGATCCATAAATGTCATTGTTTTTGTTATTATCTTTACTTTTATCCTTTATTAAGAATTATAATTTTAATCTATTTATTTTATCTCATTTGCGCAACAGACCGTGGATGTCTAAGACCTCGCAGGATGTATCTAGGGAATACATTGCACTTTTCATGACGTGGTTTTCATAGGGTGGGTTCGTCACTCCCACGCCTATTTTTGTGAGTGCCACCCATTGGCTAACGGGCCTCACAAATGCCCGGGGGAGGGAGACTGTGAGTGAATATTGAATAACTATATGCTGGAAAAAATCCCGGATAGGGCCGGGTACTCGAACTGACAACTTTTAGGTTGGACTGCATCCTATATTTCTTCTTTTTTTATCTGTTATTATTTCCATTTTCATTAATTGTTCAAAACCTTTTATTATTCTTATTTATTTTTTACGTTTCATTGTCCATTTAATTTTTCATTTATGTTTCCATCATTTAAGTGTTTGTACTTTTTTAAAAGCTGATAAAGCCCTGCAAGGTTGGGCGAAACGTAGGCTCAATATAAATATATGAGTTTTTCTTTTACCGCACCCGGACAACCTTCTTTTATCATAACACTTTTAGCAAAAACTTTCTTTAAAATTAATAAATTTTCGTATTCAGGTTCGATATGCATCCATGGATTATGAGATAACTACTACTATAGAGGCACAAGTAAAGAGCAAAGTTCACTAGTACAGTACCATCAGGGATGGGAAAAATTAGCTATAGTTGCAACTAACAGCTAAAATTGCCGCGGATACGACCCTTATTCATGAATGAACCATTGATAAAATAGTTGTCAAACTCTGAGTACCATCAAAAAGAATAAGCTCAAAGCATCTAATTGGATTTCTGAAAAACTGGATCATTTAATTCAATCACTAATGGACAATTTGATTGACTGCACATAGTTTTTGATTTCTATGGTTCATTGTACAAACATCGTTCATCAATTAAAAATCGCAAAACGCTGTCAGGTAAACTTATTACATAGTATTTATGTAACATTTTTATTTTCCAAATGATAAATGATTATTAAATTAATCTGAATTAAATAGCCATAGAGAGATAAGACTTCTTTATAAACAATATCACCATTCGATCCATCGATAAGCAATCGAATCCTGGAATTCGGATCTATCTCGAGAGTAGATAAGATTACATTCATGAATATAAATCTTAATGGATTGTTATGTAAACATGCGTAGATTATTACTGGATCACGTTTCAGAATATAAAAGAATGAATTAAGACACAATGTTTAGATATTTAGTGCTCCTTGAAAATTTGTCTAGGTAATTGTAAAAGAATTTGAAATAGGAAACAGAATTTTGCCTGCTAATGGGAGAGGACTCCATAAGTGTCACACGATTTTTTATGACATTTTTTATTAGGAGAATCTATGCCTTATAAGACTGGGCTCCTGAGAACATAAGGGTGCAACGCACAGTACTGAAAAAAAAGTTGTGCGTTAAAAATACATTTGCTCTAAACTTCCCATTCCTACAAAAAATTAGTATACACTGCGATAATCAGCCCAATTTGGATATATGGAATTGATCTCTGGGGCTCCACCAAACCATTAAATTCCTCCCGCATCCAATCCTTGATGCTCCTTATTACGTTACAAATAAACTCATTCAGAAAGACCTTAACATCCCATTCGTTGCTCCTTAAACTCTTTACCCATCCTAACCCATCTTAATCTTTCACCCTTAACAATCCCTGATAATCCTCCGAGGCGTCTGAAAAGAAGATGGCCACGGGACCTTATAATTTAAATTAATACTTGAAGTACCACCAATGGGTGGTTCCTTCCCAAGATTTTCAAGTGTATATGAAACATACAACATATTTACTTATTGTATTTATTATTTGTACAGTTGTAAATCACTTTAAATAAATAAATAAAAAAGAAAATACATTTTATGTATTTTCATATTTCATTAGGTCCTGATGCTTGGAAACTACACCAAGAATATTTAGTGTTTTTACATTCTCTTATTAGAGGCATTCTCGTATGAAAGTCTAGTTTAGAAGTAAAAAAAAAAAAAAAAAAAAAAATTGGGAAAGGTTTTCCCTCCCTTCTCTAAGTAGTTTTTTTTAGGGAAGGAAGAGGAAAACTCTTCCAATTCGTTTAGGTTATAACTTCTAAACTGGGCTCTCTAGCAAGGAAGCATCTATTCTAAAATAATGAAAGAACTTTAGATGAGATATGAGAACCAAATATCATTAATGCGTTCCAGAAATACGCCCAAAATCGAGGCTGCAAAAACAATGATTTTTACCAACTTTACTTGTATCCTTTATTAAGGATTATCATTTTAATCTATTTATTTTATCTTTTTTTTTAATTTAAAAAGTTGTATATAGTTAGGGGTGTCTCTTGTATAGGACTATACCCTTCCCTCCATAATCAATTGCTAAAACAAATGTACTCTAACATTAACCATGTAAGGCCCACTAGTAACCATAAACGATATGGTATTAAATAAATAAATAAAAAACCACGGGATGTAATGATTTAATTTGGGAAAGGAACCACCATTGGGCGGTTCTTTCTTAAGATTATTATGTGTTCTGAAACATATATTTTTTTTTTATACAGTTTTAAATTTCAAGAAAGACAAAAAAAAAAAACTATAGTTCGTAACAATAAAAAACTTTTTTTTTTTTATAATTTATTTATTGATATTTACAACTGTATACACATATATACAACAAGTAAATTTGCTGTAGGTGACATAGTAACATGATAAAAACATGTGGAGAATCTACCCACTGATAGAACTCCAATAACATTTCTAGAGAAGAAGATCACGAGGCCATCTTCTTTTCAGACGCCTAGGAGGATTATTAGGTAATGAAGGAGAAGCCAGGTTAGAAACAAGTGGATTTGGGTGGTTGAGAAGTTTATTATGGAAGGAACGGTATCTGGTTCTGGCCAAATCGGCAACATATGGAATATTGAGGTCCTGATGGATGACTTGATTTGTGACAAAGTAAGGAGCATTAAGGATTTTGGACTGTAAGGATCGGATTCTGGAGGAATTTTATGGTTTAGTGGAGCCCCAAAGCTCAACTCCGTATGTCCAGATAGGCCTTATAATAGTCATGTAGATCAGTCTTTTGTAATAGATTGGCAATTTAGACCGTTTGTCTAGTAAATGTTGCAATAGTCGGAATCTACGAGCAGTTTCTTGTCTTGTATGAGGATTCCATGTCAGTCGTTTGTCGAGATGTAGTCCTAAGTAACGGATCTGTTCAACAGGAATAAGTGGGGTATTATTAAATAATATTGTAGGGGAAGAGGTGATATAAAAAACTTACCCCCGAAATTTTGATAAGGTGTGAGTCCTCAAAAGAAAAATAAACTTTTTTTTAAAAAAATATCAGAGTCTAATTATGGAAATTATTTAGAGCAAATAAATTATCTAGAAATATTCATTACCATTTTTTGAATTTTCATGGATATATAAGAAATATTTGTAGGACATATGCTATATTGAGATCTGTTGGCAGGTGCGTGCGATTTACAACTGCATGTCATGAAGTGATACAAGACTTCTCGTTAATATGATGTAAACACGGCTAAAAATATCTGACGGTGCCATATCGAATATAGAGTAGAAGCAGGTGGTACCTGGAGTCAGTTCCATTGCGAATATAGGACTTCAAATTATTTAAATCTTTTTAGACTAGTTTATTTAAACATACCAAAGAGGTCATCTTCTAAACCTGTTCCAAGGGCAAAAATAAAATGATCTTTTGGAACTTAAAATAAAAAAAGAAAACTATAAAACATATTATGAGTATATAACCATGGATATATGTAAATGAAAAGAAGATGGTTGGGAAACGTTGGAACTAATATATAAGTTTTTATTTATTTTTATTGTTGACTGACCACACCCTAACTTATACTCGTATATCTATGGAGTTACCATTCATAGGACTTTTCTTACAGCGTTGGGTGCTAAATCCATTAGCAAAATAGTGTGCTGTTAATATCTTCAAATATAAAAATTTTAGGGACTATTATGAAATACAGGTTTTTACTTTAACTTATTACATACGAAACGTATAACGAGGGGGCGTAATTGGGATCGTGAAAACTTTTTAATTCTAGTTTTCCACAGAAATATTTTTTATCCTACTATAGGGGTATTCATGATCTTTAGTTTAACATGTTAAAGCGTGTTAAATGGAAAAACTCATGTTAAATGGAAAAAAATTGCCTTCTTTTGCCGTGGTAAAACGAAATAACATGTAACATGGCTGAGAGTCTGTTCCTTGGTCTGTTAAATGGAGAATGACGTCACGCAATAGACCAGTTGAGCTCGCCACCGTTTTTGTTTATTGTGTCAGGTTAGTTCTTTCGTGTTTGTGCTAGTTATTATTTCATACCCCTGGTATTAAATCACAATGGATAAATTTAATAATACAACGGAGAAAAGAAACAGAAGAGGTATTAGCTGACCGCCTTGTGTTGGATAGGGAGCGATTTGAATTTGAAAAGGAAAGGATGAGCTGAAGCTTCGTAAAATCAAAATACAAGAAAAAATTGAATTAAAAAAATTAAAACTAGAGCTTTTAAAGAAGTCCGATTGACAAAATAATTGAACTTAAAAATATTTATAATTATGTATGTATTCTTATTTATGTATCATTAATTAAATAGAACAATTATACTTTATAAAAAGTGGAAATCATTTAAGACCTCAGCAGCCTCTCTCTCCCTCAAATAGATGTAAGCTTTTTATTTTTGTTCATGATTGATTTCATGTTAAATCAACACATTTCAAATACTTTTTTTACCTCATTATCTCATAATCTAATAAAATTTGACACCAAAGTAGTTTCCATAAAGCTTCCTGGCACCCAAGAGGAATATCCAAGTTTTATTAAATTATGTTCACCAGTTTTGAAATTATAGCTCTATAGTTTTCTAAATTGTTAATGGCTAGTTTTTTAAATACAAATAGCTCCACTCATGATTAAGGTGGAAACATGGGAGGAGTGACATGTACATTTGTAGCTATTTAACTATTTAAATTAACTTTTACCTGACATGTAACATATGCTTGTTAGAAAATTTTCAAAGAAATTACTGAAAATAAGTGATTTTATTCTTGAACAATACATAAGGTATGAAGATAGGAGGATAATGGGTTCATTAATACAATAAATACTAAAAAAGTGGGTTAAAGACATATTAACAACCTTTGATTTCTTGTATAATAGTTTCAAATTGAAAGTAGTTCACTCTCAAAAGAGATTTAAACCTATCTTCATCTAAGTTGGTAATACTGAAGATCTCCAGTGCGTAGATTTTAATACTGATCCCCTGAGAAAAGGAACTGCATATCTGAATGACAGAACATGGAAAATACTTTCAATAAAGTTGTCAATTAGCTCATCTTCATTCTCTTCCTCACAAGTTAGAAGATCAATAAGACACTCATAAGCTAAACTTTCACATAAATTCCACTTTTCACTCACTCTAGGCATGCTGTAATAAATTGCTTAAATCAAAACTGAAACTTAAATTAAATTTGAAGTAAATAATAAAATGAGGCTCTGGAAGGAAAGGTTATAAACATTAAGGCTTATCAAAAAAGTTGCTGAGAAAATCCGCTAGGGGCTCTTATGCATTTAACGTTTAACATGACTTCAAATAGGGCTGCTCACAATCCTATAGTTATACCATTTAACACTGTAAAACATTTTACATTTAACATAACATCATGAATACCCCTAACATAGCAAGCGAATTTTGACTTTTATGATTTTATTTTATGACATTGGACACCAGTTTAAATGGTAAGTTCTTTTACTGATATATGTTTTTCATATGTACACTTAAGCCCTGATGATATCTCCAAGAGAGAAAATTGGTCAAGATTAATAAATTATATATTTATTTGAGACGATAATCATTCGGTTTGTTAAATTACGAATTTAAATGATTAGTTTTGTGCCGAGAGCAGAGGACAGACTGTTAATGTTATATAATTCTTGATAATCCTTGATTGTGTGATAGGCTCTATTTGAAAGAAGAGAATTGTAATTTAGTAAAATGCATAATGGAAGTTCGTCATGAAATATATTTTACAATATAATTATTAATCATTAAATGGTTGAAAAGTTGTTTTGAAGTATGAGAGGATGAAAGAAAGCAGATCTATACGCTACCATTTTCATTAAGATGAATGAAGATATTTTTTTTACTTGAAATATTGCTCAAAAAACTTTCATTTTTTTTATTTGCGTTTGAAGTATCCCACTGATTCTACTCTGACTTGAATTATTTTGTTACAACAGTAATTATTTATGGAATATATATGTATATTTTTTTTTGTAAGGTGTGTCATTAATAAGTTGATTTATAACACTATTAATTATCTATTTTATAGCTATCTTTGATTAGGGTTTAAAGATGAATCTTTGTAAGCTTGAAACCTTTTATATTTATTTATTTTTTTATTTCCTTCTATTCAATAATGTATGTATTCACTAGAAGAGAATCGATACATTTTACTAGCATCTTATTCTTTTGACATCAAGGAACAAATTTGGTTTCGTGTAAATTTTTCAGTAGTCAAATTTGTGCGCGTGCATAATCTGAAACGCGTCAACCTAACATACATGTTGAACGAATAATGATTCAGCGTTAATCGAGTTTTGATAACATTTTCAGAGATTGGACGAATCGGTCCTAGATAATCCAATATCAATTCCATAAACTACTTTCGCTTACTCATGCGCGCAAACGTGTTTTCCTCTATGCAGAGTAAATTCGAAAACGTCTGATTGGGTAAACGAATAATATATAAACCGATTTGGCTAAATTTGGAGGAATAATAATTTCCACGAAAAATATATAAAACTATAATTAAATATTGTATCTATATATTATAATAATTCGTTACACATAAATATATCAGTTAATTGTTAAATAGAAACAATTAACACCGATAAATATTCTTCCAATGTGTGTTAGTAGAAAGAAATTGTTACGAGACTGTCTAAGGAACAGTAACCTAACAATAAAATAAATAATTTAATTTTTATCCATTTTAGTTTCAACACAATTTATTTTTCTTACAAGTCCGACGTTTCGGCCAATCCGGCCATCCTCAGAGACAATTGTAATACAATTTTGGAACTAAATGATTTAAATGAATTTTAATTTTTGTTTTTAATGTGAAAATTGACTAATTAGAAATTTTTATTTTGACCTGGGCAGAATAGCCTGCATGAAGTTGAGTTTTTTAAATCATTAATCCATCTAATTCCTCTCGAATCCAATCCTTACAGTCCAAAATCCTTAATGCTCCTTACTTTGTCACAAATCAAGTCATCCATCAGGACCTCAATGTTCCATATGTTGCCGATTTGGCCAGAACCAGATACCGTTCCTTCCATAATAAACTTCTCAACCACCCAAAACAACTCGTTTCTAACCTCGCTTCTCCTTCACTACCTAATAATCCTCCTAGGCGTCTGAAAAGAAAGTGACCTCGAGATCTTCTCCTTTAGAAATGTTTTTGGAGTATTATCAATGGGTAGATTCTCCACATGTTTTTATCATGTCATAATATCACTTACAGTAAATTTACTTGATGTGTGTATATTTATACAGTTGTAAATATCAATAAATAAATTATTAAAAAAATTTTTTTTTATCCATTTTAGTCTTTTTTATCCATGTTTAAATAAATTTAAACAACATTAACCAGTCTCAAGAAAGTGTTTAAGATTATAAATAAAATTAAATTAAAGTTAAACTTGAAATTGTTTTTAGAATGTGATGATACATTCTGGAGAGATTTTTCAACTACGAAACATTAATAATTCTAGAAAAGTTTTATTTTTAACGAAAAAAATTATAAAAATACTAAATTTAAAGAAAAATATACTGACTACTAACGTAGTAACTCGTTACCTCTGAGTATGGTAAATTTCCATCCCGTTGTGTTTACAGTTGCTTCAGCTAATTACTTAAACAAACAGACTTTCACCAGAACAAACAGTCCTGTTAGAAGCTCTACGATATGGAACAACAGAACGGAACCCAATGCCTTCTCATCCCAAGATACGACACGTTACTGGAACTCGGACGTATCATATCACAGCTGATTGGTAACATAATTTCTAGGAGATAGTTAGGGGAGGGGAATCCAAGAAGTGGAGTTGTATTGTATTGAGGAAGTTGGTTCCAGATATGTTGGAGTGGAAAGGTACAGAGGGAAATTCAACTGCATCCTTTTTTGCACAAAATTAATTAAAATGTTTTCAAATTTTATCAAACAGGTCTTCTTTTCATCATTTTCTCACTCTTCTTATTAGAATAAATAAAAAAAATTAAAACTACTTATCAGTCCTAATTTTAGAATTTTTAAACCCAACATTATTGTAAATACTTGGAGAAGTTTGTCGGGGGTGCGGTCAGTAAAGAACAACATAAATAAACGAAACCATATTTATTTATTTTATGCCGACGTTTCGACCTGAGTTTCAGGTCTTCATCAGGGCTATAGAACAAAAGAGATAACAACAACATTTAGAGTAACATACAATTGAAAAGGAATAGTATACAAACAAATTTAGAATTATACAAAATATTGAATTAAATCATAAATGAGAAAAAATTTATAACTGATAATTGAATAGTACAAAATTTTAATTGATTGATATTTGTGGAATTGTATGGTAGTAAATTTAAAACAGTGACAGATGAAATATAATATCATGTAGGTAAGAAGATATGTATAGTATAAGATATGCAAGTAGTGTCTAAAAAATTGAAAAATTAAATAAATAAATGGAATCTACAAATTGAACATTATGACAAACAATGAAAATAGTGAGTGGCTTATATCTCAATTACATTGTGAGTATTAACTTATACTAAAAATATACCTATACTAAAAATATAAATATATACAATAGGAAAAGGTAGTATATGGAGAAAGGAAAAGAATAATGTAACAAATATGAGAGCGAGAAGGGAGATTTACGTTGTGGCGTAGAAGGCAGGTTTGTAACTGATTGATGTAAGAGTTTATTTGAGACTTTCGCGAGAGTGAGCTACTAGACTAAGGTTCGAAACGTAACTGTCAAGAAAGACCGTTATGACACAACAGTTCATATGAAATACTAATGATAAAAAGGTCAAGTTATAGTTTAAAAGAAACGTCGCCATAAAATAAATAAATATGGTGTTGTTTATTTATGTTGTTCTTTGCTGACCGCACCCCCCGACAAACTTCTCCAAGCATTAATCTACGGTCAACTATCTACACCTCATTATTGTAAATATAAAGCTTAAGCAGAACTGTCAATAATAATTTCAATTTTATAGGAAACCTTGATCAATAAATCGGTGATTAGTATATATTCTTAAGTATGTTAAAGTAAAGATGAAAATTATTGATTATAGATGATTGAATTAGAAGTAAGATGGCTATCAAGAACCCAAATTGCTAGATCCTAAGAGGCGCCCTCCATTGACTTTACCAAGAGCGGTGTCAGTGGCATGCTTCAGGTTGGCTACTGGACATGACTATTTGCTGCACCACCTGAAGAGAATAGGAGTGGCTGAATCTTCGGACTGCGTCCTGTGTGGAGTTGGTGAGATGACTGGCGATCACATATTTATTTATTTAAGTGTTTCGACCACTAGGGTCATTTACACTGAATTTACAAAGTTAGTACATTACTATTGACATATTTACAAAGTGAGAAAGTTACATATAATTACAAAGTGAGAAAGTTAAAAATTAACAATTACTGTTACAAGTTACATTACATTACAATTTACAAATTTACAATTACAATTACTACTACAAGTTACATTACATTACAATTTACATTTTACAATTACAATTTATTACAAGTTACATTACATTACAATTTACATTTTACAATTACAATTACAATTAGTTAGACTATATGTGATCATAAATATTAATGATTTTTAGAAAGTGAAAAAGTTTTGTTATTGTTGTGGGATCTTCACTCTGGGATCTCCTGTAAATCTGAAGAGAACCGGTGTGGTTCGTGAGCAATACATTCAGTGAGAATATGCCTAACGGTGAGATCATTTCCGTAGTAGCGACACGTCGGTGCATTTTCTTTTTTCATGAGATGTTAGTTTTTTTTTCTTTTAGGGAATTGAATTATTTTTTGAATTAGTAGCTATAATGTTCCACGAGATTTATATTTTTTTGATGATTAGAACAATTAATTTTTATTTTTGGTTCAATTGTCTATTATATTGAGCACTTTATATATTGATAAATATTACAATTTTCCACATACTTAGGCAATGAGTAATAGTGGTAAATAAAAAAATTCACACCAAAAATTTAAAAAAGTATATAAATATTTTTAAAAAATATAAAAGATAAATAAACCGAAAAATAAAATGAACATAATCAAACTAAGTAAAATAAACGATATACAATATTTAATATCTCTACTTACAAGTTCCTGAGCCCACTCTATCCTCTATTTTCCGGATCCCAGCGCAGCCTTCTAACCGCGTCACTGGTCATGAGCCAGTGGAGGCTGAGCAAGTGCGCTAAAGCCGCAATCACTCAACTTGAGTGGAGAATCTGACCATTGCCAGAACTCCCGTTGTCGATTTTATTTTATAAAAGGTCTCTTGGCCACTGCAGTTCCAACGTTCGAGATGGATTGTAAGGATAAGGATTGACCAAAACATTAGGATGATTACAAAGGTTAATATTGAATTTTGAGAATTTTTGGTTCAAGAGTATTCATTTACTCAATAGGAGTTTTTTTTTTTTAACCTAGGGAGGGTTATTGCTCAAATACAGCATAAGAAGAACCACTATTGACAATTTAAGCTTCTTAGGTATGACGTTTGGTGACACAGTGGATCAATACTCAAGTGAATGAATGTTGCAAACAGGAAAAAGACTCAACTCAGGGGATCTCAAAATGGGTATTTTCATCGAAAAAACAAATTAGAAATTGTTCAAGATTGCAATTATTACTTTCTTTTACTGTGCATTTTATATTTTGAAAGGTAAAGTAAAAATAAAATAAAGAAAAAATGAATTAATTAGGAAGCTTCATACAATACAGAATATTGTGTAGCTGCAAATTACAATAACCATTGAGTGGCTTCATAAGGCAATAAATACAGAATAATAATAACAATGAACTGGTTACAGCCAGCAATTAACAATAATGGCTGCAGTATACACACACCTTGTAATGGGCTCCATTTTCCTTAATATACCAGTCCTCTGGAGCAGCGGTTCCCAAAGAGGTTCAAAAAAAATAAACATAACAAGGCTTCTGTGATGTTTTTTTTAATCTAACCAGTGCGCCGCGAAATTTCGTTGGCTAAAAAAGGGTGCCGTGGCGAACAGTTGCGTAGCCTTAAGGGTCTAAACTCAATAATAATAAAAAAATGAATAATTAATCGAAGTATGAATGAATGCAGAGTAATATAGAATAAAATGATATATCCAGTTATTACGAACAAAAACACTGGTAACCAACGAAAATGTTTTCACCAGCTGTTTTTATCTAACTAACAAATTAATTTCTCATTGTTTGTGTAAGCAAATATAGACAGGAAACCTAGGTATTGGTTAATTCCAGTTTTCTTCTCATTTCCAATATGATTTACCCGTTCAAAAAAATACAAACGAAATATAACATTAAAAAATAATTGTATTAATTCTTTTAATAATTGTATTAATTGGACAAACCATCCATATACAAATTACTACCTTAGAAGTAACTAAATCTTATCAACCTTTACATGTACTTATTTTTTACATGATTAAGGATAATATTAACATATCGGTGGCTTACTTCATTTCCACAAACCTTATGAAAAATATCAAGATTTTTTTTTCTTTTTAATTCAACACTTTATTTATTGATAAATATTACAATCTGCCACAACGTTGTAGGACAATAGGTAAATGTGATAACTAATCACATCCATACTAAAATTAAAAAAACAAATAAATAAAAAAATTTACATAAAAATAAATAAAATCTCTTTCACAATATATATATAAACAGAAGGAAAAAAAATAACATAAACTATTTACATGAAGAGAATAAAAAATAATAATTACAATAATAACAAAAATAAATAAATAAAATAATAACAAGTCACATATTACACTCTTATGTATAATATTTACATATCGACCTGAGGTTCCCTGAGCCCACTCTATACCCTATGTTTGAAGGGTAGAGCTGAGCTCTTTGAGATCCTAACGCATCTTTCACACCGTGTCACTACTATCAAGAAAAATTAATAATGAGGTGTAGATAGTTGACCGTAGATTAACGCTTGAAGAAGTTTGTCGGGGGGTGCGGTCAGCAAAGAACAACATAAATAAACAAAACCATATTTATTTATTTAAGAAAGAAGAAAAATTAATAATTTTCTTGACTTAAATTTTATACATAAAAAATTAACTGTAAAGTAGCAATTTTTCTTTTATTATATTTTTCATAACGTTGGTGGAAATGTACTTAAGGCCACTGTGAATTCGATTGATATAGCATATTGATAATGATCACTATATGAATTAAGAACATCATTGCTTGTAAGATTTTTATGAATTAACCTAAAGTATTTGATTTTTTATATCCTCCCAGTAAGGACTTTGAGTCCTTAAATTAATATTGTTGTAACAATAATATTTAACAGAAAGTGTCATTTAAGTATATTGCTTTAATATTTAGCATATATTGAAGATTAAAAATAACTAATTTATGAAATCGTTGCTCTTTCGTAATTTTTCAATAATTTTTGTTACCCTTTTAAATTGATGGTTCAAAAATTTTAAAAATCAATCGGTTTTTTATTTTAGCAATAACTAAACTAAAAATAAATAATTAGGACATGTGTATACGTGGAATGTTACAGCAACTTTTTGTTAAAATCGACCACGAAAATTCAGCTTTAGAGAATTAATTTTACACTTTTTTTTTATTTGTTTTTTTCGAAAATTTAACAATTTTGATTAAACTCGTCATTAAATTAAATAAATTAAAATAAAATTTTGTTAATTTGAAATAAATAAAACAGTTTGTAGCGAGAGGAGCAAGAAGTTCAGCTCCATTCCCCCAGAGCGCAACAGCTCGAGCATCACCGAAGCTCTCAAATTTAAGTTCTTTTATAAAAATATGTTATTATTTGTATATATTATTAATTTTCGGATATAATACTGAGCAATGTAGATCAAATAATAAATAAACGATATCAAAATAAAGCACGAAACTACCTCAAGCAGATAAGATAAGACAGCTTCTCGGTCATAGCCGTATGCACTAAGCCCATAAATAAGGGCCTTTGCGAAGGTCTAACGGATCACTGATCTGCATCTCTATCCAAGGCTTGGTCCTTGCACGGGTGGCATACGCTCTACTTGAGGTAATCTCAGGTGGTTGCCGACCCTATCGCTAAAGGGCCACTCTACACGTTGGACAAGTCGGCGAACTCAAGTCATATCCGAGCATGTGGATGGGTGGCTTGTACGAGTTGGCCTAAGCTCGTTGCCGATCCGTCGAGAGTCGGTTATTTGGACACAGATCAAAGGGTGTTCGTGAGAGAGCTCGTGTAGCATCTCCGCCATTGTTCTTTGTTTAGTTGCAACTGAGAGCTGTTAAGAGGTTAAAGGTGTTTGTTGCAACTTATTGTAATAAGTTTTATATTTAACTCATTTATTTATATTTTATTTAATTTAACCTCCTTTCATTTTTTTTTTTTTTTTTTTAATAAAAATAATATAATCCCAGAGCAATGGCTGAAACTACTTGTACATCCTCCATGCCTCTCTGAAAAACACTGACATGTGGATGGTACGTGGACGGTTCCTTTGTTTACCGACCATTTGTAGAGGCCCCTTAATGAGTTGTTTCTTGTACTACGCTCACCCAAGATATGGCCTCTCTCCTTCAATCCTCTTTTCTCTTTTTATAGGACCCTCTCCGGGCTTACATATCTCCTCCGTATCTACAAGAATAGTAATCGCTAGAACGGAGCCACCTTCCTGCACGAACTGGAGGCTTGCATACCCCTCGTACCTACGGGAATAATACCCTTCTGGACAAGCGAAATCAGAAAGAACCTAACCACTTCTCCATAAAAAAGGGATAAATAAAGAAAATTAATGAATTTGATAAAAAAAAAAAAAAAAAAATTAAGGAGAAAAAAAAAGAAAAGAAAACTAGATACAGGAGTTCGAATAGGATCAACCCGTGAACGGCCGATCACTTTCACACGTACACAGTTTCGTTGTATTTTGTTTAACTGTAGTATTCCTGGCAGGAACAAAGTCGATATTCGTTATTTTCACCCCGAGAAAGCCTAAATACAATTTTTCATAGTAAGTGAAAGTTATGTGCATCGTTCGTAAGCCACTATGTTTTATCACAGATGAAGAGTGATTTAATTGTTTCATGAATTCTTACAAATCTCAACTAAATAGTGGAGGGAGGATAGAAATACGCTGGGACCTCTCAAAG
Organism: Halyomorpha halys; assembly: GCF_000696795.3. Taxonomy (NCBI): domain Eukaryota; kingdom Metazoa; phylum Arthropoda; class Insecta; order Hemiptera; family Pentatomidae; genus Halyomorpha; species Halyomorpha halys. The sequence continues at coordinate 149,917 of NW_027113377.1, read as the reverse complement.
GGACTTCTATAACACTGACTAAATTCACACCCAATTTTTAATCATATGATTCAATTCACAGGGACTGTAGAGATGCGCAAGACCTAAAAAAAAAAATGCGAGAACAATGGCGGTGGTGGAAGAAATAAAAATTGAGACCTTGATAAGGCATTTCCCTAACTACAATAATTCAATTTGAAGAAAAGTTCAAAACGTTAAAGAAAGAAAAAAATATCAGGGATGAGAACATATTCCATTACTGAATTTCTCCAGAACTAGGTTAGGTCTCTAGTACTAGGTTAGATCTCCAGTACTAGGTTAGGTCTCCAGAACTAGGTTAGGTCTCTAGTACTAGGTTAAGTTGCAATAAAACTTTGCTTGGTGGGATCAAGTTTCACCGGAAATAAATTGAGTTTGTTGTGAAGAACTCTCTCATGGTCCTCTGCCAAGCTCTATCCTCAAAGCTACTTAGTTAGAACTTGTTTACAGACTTCTATCTGTCCTATTGTGTACTGAAGGTCTTTTGGAAGAAGATAGTTGGTCTTGAGATATGGGATACGTGTAATTTTACAATATATTCTATGCTAGAAATATAGCCGTTAAACGGCTGACCACCTGCTCCACTCTTCCGCTTCATTGTTGCCTTCTGTTCAACCGATTGCGTTGAACAGGTAGGTTGTCCTGACTTGTTCTTTGCTCATTTATTATCATTTAAATATCATTATTATTTTTTTTTATTTATAATTATTCTTTCAAGAGGTTTATTTAATCTCTACTTTTTTATTTTACGTATTTTTTAAAAAAAATTTACTCTTGCCATTGTTACTTATTTTTATATTTATCATTGTTTATTCAAGTTTATTTTATACTGATACTATTTTATGTCTTCCTTCCTTTTATTTATATGTAATTTCTTATCACTTTATTTTTACATAATATTTATCCTAGCTTAAATTACCTTATTGTTGTAATATTCTCAGTTTTCTTTTTTTTTTGTATCTTTTTAGCCCTGATGAAGCCCTACAAAGTGGGACGAAACGTCGAAAAATAAATAGTTGTAAACTATTTTTGTTTCTCCTTTTGACCGCAACCCTGACCATCTTCTTATATACTAATTTAAACTCATTTTAATTTTCTCAGGTGACATACAGACCTGGTGTACACAATCGAAAAGAAAGCCACAGGTCACATTTACTCTACGGCACTAAACCTGCCATTTAGGACTTATATATGACAGAAGGTTGACATGCAGCACAGACGTTAAGATAAAACATAAAACGCTAAATTTCCAACTGAGTCTATTGTTTTCCATAATTCACAGACATCTTAAGTTATCCCTCAGACAAAAATTTAACCTACAAAATTATTAACCATATATATTAATAACACATATATTATATACATATATTAATAAACTAATATATTCATATTTCTTTGCATAATATAATTTCATTTTTATTTTATTTCCTTAATTATGTTATTTTACCTATTATTCAATTACCTATGTATACATTTTATTTTCCACTTTATTTTATATTTTTACTTTATTTTATTAATTCCATTCTGTACAATTATTTACTTTATGTCATTCTGTTTATGTTTTCTTTTTTGTATTCATTGGTTGTTATCTTGTTCTGTTCTTAGCCCTGATGTAGGCTGGAAATTCTGGCCGAAACGTTGGCACGATTAAATAAGTTACTTCAACTTATTTATATTATATTTTGACCCCGACCCTCAACCAACTTCTTCTCGTATAAGTTATCCACGGTCAACTATCTCTCATGATTATTACTAATAATACGTTCATTCACAATACATTCCTTGGAAAGTTACTTGAATAACCAATATTTTAGTGGAAGAACCAAGTCGATTTAAAATGTTTTAGTCTGTAAAACACAACCTGTTTTCAGACTCATATTACTTTTCCCACCCAGCCCAGATAAAAACATTTTAAAATTTAAATTAATTTATAATATTATAATTTCCATCCAAGTGTTGGGATCACTTCAAGGCTACTGGTCATGTTATATGATCAATAAATCTTCCCAATATGAGAGCGAACGTGGGCGCTTCAACAGGTTTAGTACATAATAACCGATTGATTAATATAAATCGATATGTGGTAATTTTATCGATTAATTAGAAATCGGTTGTGGGTCGACTGTAGGCAGGATTTTGATGTATTAAGACAGCTCCGTCGCCCGGCTGTCTATAACCGAAACATTATTAGGGCGTTCCCAATTTCAATATCCGATTACTGGATATACGACTAACAATCGTAGACTGCCTCTCCTTTACAGTCAAAAAAGATCGCACAGCTTTTATTTAAAATCACGTTTTATTTTAGTGCACGAATGCCTCATAGTTAAAATAAATCTATTTCACATATTGACTAAGCTAATAAAATTTTTAATTTAATGTTGCTACGAAACGATTTTGAAACAGGTCAAGAAAAATACTTTCGAACTCGAAGATAGAACTTGATAAAATGAATACTGAACCATTTTTATACAGACCATTGAATTCTCTCCAAATTTAATGAGCCGTTTTGAAATAACTTTGTGCCGAGAAAAAACATTCATACAAGTCTAAGCGAAAGTAGTATGAGTCTAATGATGACATTGACATCGAAGAAACTACGATAAAAAACGGATAAACGGTTCAACCGGACTATGTTGGAACACAAATTTGACTACAGGCAGACACGGTACCAACCGGACTAAGTTGGAACACAAATTTGACTACAGGCAGACACGGTACCAACCGGACTATGTTGGAACACAAATTTGACTGCAGGCAGACACGGTACCAACCGGACTATGTTGGAACACAAATTCGACTACAGGCAGACACAGTACCAACCGGACTATGTTGAAACACAAATTTGACTAAAGGCAGACACGGTACCAAATTCCTTAATATATAAAAATTAAACTGCGCGTGAAACTATTTCATTCTGATGGCATGATTTTTTAAAATAATTTCCTACATGAATATAAACCTCCCCATACGTAGCGAGAAAACAAAAATAGTAGATTCTCGCTTCTTAGATAATAACAAAAACAATGTAAACATAGGATTCCTACTTGGCAATGCTACAAATATTTATGTAATAATCAAATGTCTTTCTATCTCAGCTTCTGGCCAACTCGCAGTGCTTACTATAGTAACATTATAATACGTATTTACAGGAAAATATGAAAAACAATACAATATGTAAGGAAGGTAATGGAAATATATTTTTATTGTCTTGTTCGAGACCTGTAGTTTTATTAAAAATAACAAAAATAATCCAAATAGCCCCAGCCTTCTTTATTAAGACACATTACATGTCCAACGTTTTGGCCGCTCTGGCTATCATCAAGGACAACAACCTAATAAAATAATAACTTTACTTATAACTTATTATCAACTGTATCTAACCATTAGTAATTATAATTTGCATACATTAATTTTAGTATCCTAGCCTCACATAGATTTTTAAAAATTTGATCATTATAGGTAGCATAATAACAGAGAGGAATCTATAACTATTCATAAATTCTTTCATATAAAAATCATTCCTTCAACTTATACCAATTTAATACATAATGACAATATCTTAAACGTCACATTATATCTAATATCTGAGACAAAAATTGTTTTATGTCCTCAAAAGCTGTTTCGAACCAAGTCACTCTGGATCCAGTTTAATTTCAGTATACATATATATTTTTATTATCTTGTTCGAGATTGGTGATTTTATTAATAATAATAAAAATTATCCACATTGTGTCTTAAACTTCTTTATTAAAACATAGTGAATAGATAATTATGAGAGATAGTTGACCGTGGATGATGTACGAGGAGAAGATGGTTGGAGCTGCGGTCAAAGTGAAACACAAAAAGTTGGTGTAACCTATTTAATTGTGCCAACGTTTCGGCTAGAGTTTCTAGCCTTCTTCAGGGCTAAGAACAGAACAAGATAACAACCACAGTAAGTATAGAAAATAAAAAAGAAAGTATAAACAGAATAACATAAAATTAATAATTTTAAAAAATAGAATTAATAAAATGAGGTGATGAGAGAAGCAGGAAATAAAATGTATACATAGGTAATTTTATTTCCTCATCGATTTCGTTTTTTTCTAGTTATCGTAGAACCTAAATACTTAAACGTATTTCCTCCTATATCTATATCACCAAAATTGCTGGCATTTCTACTGCTAACCATGTATTTTGTTTTATCCGTATTTATTTCAAGACCTAGTTCCTTGCTGGAGTGGTTGTATTTAGTTCTATAGATTCTTTGTCATCGTCCAATATTACCAAATCATCTGCATATCCTAGCACCGGTATTTTACCACCCAAAGTTAAACCCTTTTAGGTATTCTTATTTCTAGGAAAATTTTAGATAATACAAGTCATAGGAGAAGACAAGATTTCAGATTATAAATAAGAGGATATCTATTAAAAACATAAAAAGTGAATTGTGTAGCTATTTTTCAGTTATAAATAGCTTCTCACATCATGAATTTCTTGGGTTTCAAAATTGTAGGATGGAAGAAGCAATTGACTCTACAGTACCGAGAAGGCGTCCATGAGTATTAATATATACGTGGAAAGATAAATTAATGACACACATCTAATAAAGTCGACAAGACGAACTAGCTATATTGAGTAATGCCATGAAAGTTGTAACAACAAAAATCGGTGAACGACATACTAATAATCCATAAAGTGGATGACTACTCCTTCAATTGGCCCGCAGCCTCCGCAGTAAGGAGATTGGATAATGGCGCTTCTCTGCCGGCTTCTCTTATCCAATACACGGCCGAGTGACGTCCTGGGAGAATCTTGATTAGGAGTATCCAAGATCCAATTAATAGCAGATGTTAGGGCAGTAAATTATATATGTGCAATGGTCGGACAATTTAATTTTCGATAAATTGTAACTATGAAAGTAAATATGACTTCCAAATTAGAACAGTGTATTGCTTTACTTTATGTCCATCCAAGCCCGACGAGAGGTGGTGCAGCGGGGCCTGTTCGATAGTCATAATTATCGAAAAGCCTATTCTTCAAACTAAAGAAACAACAATTAATGGCATTCAGGAAGGGGGGGGGGAGGGAATCTACTTTTTGTCTGAGTAATAAAAAAAGTAAACCTAAAAAAACCCTGGTTTACGTAAAAGTAAATAAGGATATCCCATATTAACATAATTGTCTATAAAACCGTTTATTTCCCAAATATAATCTGAAATAAGTTCTATTTCGAATAATTTGATTCAAGCCGTTCTCGATAAATTCTTACTTATGTCTCTGTTCTATTTGAACTGACAAATTTCAATGTGAATAATAAGGACCCCAACATAAATCTTCAATTAAAAAAAAAAAAAGTAATTGATTACAGAATTTAATAACATTAAAATTTATATTTTCACAACTTGGCTAAGTTTAATTAAAGTTTTCACAGAACCATTAATGACAAAAAAAATGTAAAATATAAATTTTTAAAATTTTGGCAGGTGTCGAACATGAGCCAGGTTCAAAATTTGAACATATAATTTTGTGAAAAAACTTAATCACATAAACATGAAAATAAATAGCCAAATATATAAATAGAACTGTCGCTAACATAATATGTTATTAAAAAAAAAATACTTTTTTTATTAATTTTTACTTTTAAGAGTTGGATCTACAGTTGCCACACTTAAAAATCAGTGATAAAAATCTTTTAATTTTATTTTTAGTTTCATAGTGTAACTAAGGTCATATCCATGGTAATTTTAGCCCATCACTGTCTACAGGTAACGAACCTAGCCGAGAGAGGCGGAATCAAGTTTTCGTTCCGAGGGGCTACTACCATGTTCTATCAATCTATTCTGTCGTCATAGGAAGGTGTAAAGCTAATGGAATCACCGATTTAACCAGGAGAAAATTATTTATAAACAAAATTAAAAGTTTTTGGTGCTTAGCTTAGAAAGCTACGATTTTATCACAATATTACATCCCAATGAATTCATCTCTTTGGGAAGAATAAGAAAAAAATATTACTGATTATATCCATTAATCGATATTATATTCACAAAAAATTAAATAAACAAAATATGCCTTAGGGTAAAGTAGATTAACAAATTTTATTTTAGGAAAGAGTGAATCATATTCGTTATCGCCGAAGGGAGGAAGTTGCTCTAGCCCGCTTGAGAATAGGTCATACTCTCCTCACGCACTCTCACCTGATCAGAAAACTGCCACCTCCAACGTGCAAATATTGTCAGTCCATTCTCACGATTAGACATATATTTGAAGAATGTACCCACTATTTGGCAACAATAAACAGAATAGGACTGACCCCAAATTTATCAAAAGCTCTAACAGATGAGGAAGCTAATTTTTTTTTTATTTAATGTAATTTACAACTGTACAAAATAATACAATAAGTAAATATATTGTATGTTTCATATACACTTGAAAATCTTGGGAAGGAACCACCCATTGGTGGTACTTTAAACATTAATTTAAATTAGAAGGTCCCGTGGCCATCTTCTTTTCAGACGCCTCGGAGGATTATCAGGGATTGTTAAGGATGAAAGATTAAGAATTAATGGGTTAGGATGGTTAAGGAGTTTGGAATGAAAAGACGCATATCTGTTTTGGGTCAAATCTGCAACGAATGGGATGTTAGGTCTTTGTGAATGAGTTTATTTATAACGTCATAAGGAGCATCAAGGATTTTGGATTGTAAGGATTGGATTCGGGAGGAATTTGATGGTTTGGTGGAGCCCCACAGCTCAATTCCATATGTCCAAATTGGTCTGATTATCATAGTGTATACTAATTTTTTGAAGTGAATGGGAAGTTTAGAGCGTTTGTCAAGTAAGTGTTGTAGCAATCGGAATCTACGAGCAGTTTCTTGTCAAGATGGATTCCTAAGTATCGAATCTGTTCAACAGGCGTTAGTGGAGTATTTAGAAATAATACTGTAGGACAGGAGGGTAGAGGTTTACGACGGAGAGTAAAGGTGATCTGATGGGATTTGTCAGGATTTATTTTGATTCTCCAGTTTTGACAACATTCTTCAATAGCTGTTATGTGTGCCTGTAGTGTTTGTGATGCATTAGTTGGGTCGTTGTTTACAGAAAGTGTCATCAGCGTATGTTGTTAGGACTGTGTTGGCATGTCAGATGTGAAGCTAAAATTTAATCGCAAGCAAAAGCACATCGCCTTCTTTCTAAATTATAACTCCTCTTCGATTTTTAATATTTTATTTTTATCATTTTTTTAAAATTTCATCACAAACACAAATTCATGATGATCAGAGGGTTTTACGCCTTTAAGCAACAATCAACAACAAAATATTCATTATTGTTTATCTTGATTAATTTTTTTTTCCTCCAGGTGTCTGTTGTTCATTTAATTCATCAATCCTCAACATTTTGCCCAATTCCAACGTTAATGGAACTTTTGATAAGCTGAATGTCTTCTCTTTTATTAAAATACATTAAGAAAAGTTGAATTTAATGCTCTTATAAGGGCGAAATAATAGTTTTAAAATAAGTAAAGAATTTTCAAATGTTTTATTTTATATATACGTTTTTAATCTGTTTAATTAGATTCGATTTGTGGCCTTTGATGTAGCTTATGGATCACTAAATCCCTAAACTTCTAAGTTTGGTGTAGATTGGCTGAGTAATATTGAAGTTAATTCTATTAGATATCAAACTTTCATTAGTGTTTATTCAATTTATATCCACAAATATAGTTATAGCAAAGCATCGTCATAAAAAAAATCAAAATATAACCAAATCACCTTTATATGACCACCTTAAATACATAGTAAATGTTTAAGAAAGGTGCCCCCTCACTTCTGAATTGAAATTCATTATGCCATCTAGTGGCAAAGATAAGTAGTAGGAGACCTAGGCAGCCATCTTGATCCCCAATAAAATAGGGGTAAGAACCAATTTGAGTAGCCATCTTGACCTGGACAGGTGAAGAAAGAGACAGAACTCTTCAGGAAGGTCTCTTTTCATAAATCATGAGGGAATAAATCCTTACACCCAGGCGAGAGAGGCGGCGGCGGCAGGAGGATGAGGAACGAGAACCTAGAGGGAACCCTTCTTTCATATACATATTCACACCAGAATCAACAACTAGCCACATTGTAACTATTTTGTACAAACCATCCAGGATAGAGGTATTTTATTTTAAAGCATATTATATCAATTTATTATAAATACAGTCCACTCCATCAATACCAGTAAATTATCAGTAATTCCTTTATTTAAACCAGCTTACCAGTGTAATAATTAATTTGGGTAATATCCCCCAATTTTTATTCCGGGGAATACCTAAATTAAACAGTAAAAGTTTTTTATTTTACGACAGTCACATACGTATATTGTAATAACGCACTAGCAATTTTATGAATGAATCAAACGTACCGGAGACAGAACAAGGCCGTATACAGTCAGTTTCGACATCGGCAACCCGTGCGCATTACAAATCGTTTGCGTATTAGCCATTCATTCGCAAGATGATGCAGCCAATGAAGGTTGGAAAACTGGGACAGCCGAAATACATTCATGAATATGTATTATCTATCAGCCCGTCAACTTGATGAATAACGATCATGTATCCATAACGGGAGCGGATATAGCCCTCGTCTCAATTAATTAACTGTCCGGCTAAGAGGGGTCTGCACCTGGTCCCACTTTCTACCCAATGGCATTTTTCCATTAATCATCCATGTAATAAATACTTTAACATACCAAGATATCTGCAGATTGGATAGCTAAATATTGATTGATAACCAGCAACAGGTATGAATTGATGAATCCGTTTTTAATTATTATTTTCAGTTGAAAATTAAAAGTTTAATATGCACATTGACACATACCTATTGTCAGCGAATAATGTATTCCATTGTATCCCAATCCCTCCAATCCCACATCACCACCCTCGAAGAATGGTGCCAAAACTGGAGGATTAAAATAAATTCCAATAAATCCCACCAAATCACAATTACCAAATTACCCTTCGTCTTGTCCTACAGTACCTTTTAATAATACCCCATTTACTAGACAAACGGTCCAAACTTCCGTTTGTCCAAACGAAGTTGAGCTATGGGGCTCCACTAAACCATCTAATTCCTCTCGGTTCGAATTCTTACAGTCCAAAATCCTTAATGCTCCTTACTTTGTCACAAATCAAATCATCCATCAGGACCTCAATGTCCCCTATGTTGCCGATTTGGCCAGAACCAGATACCAATCCTTCCACAATAAACTTCCCAACCACCCAAACCAACTAGTTTCTTACCTGGCTTCTCCTTCACTACCTAATAATCCTCCCAGACGTCTGAAAAGAAGATGGCCTCGAGATCTTCTTCTTTAGAAATGTTTTTGGAGTTCTATCAATGGGTAGATTCTCCACATGCTTTTATCATGTTATAATATCACATACAGCAAATTTAATGTATACAGTTGTAAATAACAATAAATAAATTATTTTTAAAAAAAATGCACATATCATGGTAATAAATGATAAGATGAATGAATATTATAAAATTTTAAATCATTATAACAGTAGATCCTAAACTTTTTTGTCCTTTCTAGAAAAAATTTTACTTAGGGTCCACTGGAAATTAATTTCTTAAAAATTTTATTAGTAATTAATCGGAAATATATATGTTTTAATGTTTTTACATTTTTCGTAAGATATATTAATGGAAGATATATTTTTTTAAAAATTTATTTATTGCTATTTATAACTGTACATAAATACATCAAGTAAATTTGAGGAAATCATAATGGTATGGTACAAGCATGTAGAGAAACCATTGGTAGCACCCTAAGGTCTCGAGGCCATCTTCTTTTCAGACGCCTCGGAGAATTGTTCGGATTAAAAGAGAAAGCAAGATTAGAAACTAATGGGTTTGAGTGGTTAGGGAGTTTGTAATGGAAGGATTGATATCGGTTCGGGCTTGATCGGTTACAAATGGAACATTAAGGTCTTTGTGGATGATTTTATTAGTGACAAAGTAGGGAGCACTTAGGATTTTGGATTGAAATGATTGGATACGAGAGGAATTCGAAGGTTTAGTGGATCCCCAAAGCTCAACGCCGTATGTACAAATAGGCCTTATAATTGCCACGTAAATCAGTTTTTTGTAATGAATTGTAAGTTTGGACCTTTTGTCTAATAAGTGCTGTAATAGTCGGAATCAACTTGCAGTTTCCAAAGAAAGATATAAATTAGAAACATTGAATTTTGAGTATTCATGATAATGTGTTAAATATGAATAGTTTTAACATGCTAAATGTAGTAAGTATAGGATTGTGAGCAACCTAATTAGAAGTCCATGGTATATTTTATAAAAAGCTGTTTGTAGCTGAGGAAGTTAAGATACTGGCTCACGACTGCAGTGGCGCCGGTTCGAATCTGGCCTAGGGTCGACTTTTATTTCTTTGACGGTCCCACGAAACGAAAACTTGATCCCACACCTTAGTTAAAATAGGTTGGTTACCTCTAGACAACAACCCCCTGTTCTCTGTATGCCATAAACCACTACGGAAGGGGGTCAGAAAAAAAAATTCTATATGTTAAGTTCAGAGGAGCTCCTAGCGGATTTTCTGGGAAACTTGTTTGGTAACCTTGTAATCTTTACGAGATAATAAAATCAACACCAAGTTTAAAACTTTTTTCGTAAGAATCCATGGAAATAAATTAGTTTAAACTTACATCAAGGTCATTTTCTGATTCATACTATTTTCATAACTCTCCTTAGAATTAATAAATTACATTATTAGTATTCGGTGGCAGTGGTCTTGATTCAGGTACAAATGCCAACTAAATATATGCAGCAATAAATGAATTAAACCATTATTATGGACCTGTAGCGTTATATATTATTTATTCATACCCTGATTATAATAAGGGATCAGTTATACTTATCTTGATTTATGTTTATGTAGATTATACGCACACGTAACATCCCACTACGATTCGTGTTGGAGGGATGTTTATCATTCATTAAGTATATAAGTGCTCCGGTCCGCCCCACAGCTTCCGTCGCCCACAGCCTACATTATCTCCTCAAACAGCTGTTGTCAATGCTTGCGTGTAACAGGACTTAAATCAAAATAAATCGTAATAATTGTATGATAGATTGTTAAAATGTTTAAAGAAAAGATTAAGATTTCATAATATATTTTCATTCTTATAATGTGATACAATTCCTACTAATAGCCTTAATCATACAGCTTTCCAGATGGGGATCAATTATGATGTTTGATTATTAATAGTATTTGCAATTAAATAAATTTTATTTGAGATCAGACAATTGCCAATCACTTAAAGCAGAATGATGCAAGCATACAATAAAGGAAATAACAAGACATAATCAGTAGTAGTGTCTATAACAAATCAATTAACATGAAAAAAATAAGTTATTTCACCCCGATTTTTAATTCTTTGATAATTGATTAATTGATGACACTTCGAACCATGATAAGGAATAAAAAATGGCGGCTATGGCAGAAGTTACGAAAAATTCATATTTTGAAGTAAAGAAAAACATAATTTAATTTCTGATAGAAAAAAAAAGTTCAATTTTATCCAAAATATATAAGCTACGTAATAATATAACTACGATACAATAGATGTCATAAAAAAGGAAATATTTAAGATGTACGCCACATGAGATTTTCTTAACCTTTTCGCTCATTTTCCATTAACAGCAACCTTAAAAATACAGTTTTACAAACATCAATACTTTTTTTAAAATAATTTAAACTTTATAGAGTGGAGAAGGTACGATGGAAAATATCGGAGACGTGGTTTTTCCAGGCAAGAGTTTGGTCTATAGCAACACCAAGGTTTTTAACATATGGCTGGAATTGTATCGGATTGTTGTTTAGAAATAAGGTCGAGATATGAGGAATAGTTTTCAGGAGGTGATTGGATCCTATTACGATTGCCTTAGTCTTCTCTGCATTCAACTGCATAATGTCAAAATACTACATAAGTTTTCAGGAATTGTACGAGTTAGTCCCTTATCAACTCCATCCACAACATTCGCTTATGTTTGTGTGAACATATTTTCCTAAAAACATCAATATTTACAAAATGGCTCCCTTGATATTTTGCCCAATGTTGTGAATAGGCGTAGTAATCACTCCACAACTTGGCAAATGTCAGTCTTAACCTTCATACACTTCGCAAGCGGTTTAAACAACACGAATAGTATTTGCACTTAAATCAATTTTATCTGAGATCAGACAATTGCCAATCACTTAAAGCGGAATGCAAGCAAACAATAAAGGAAATAACAAGACATAATCAGTAGTAGTGTCTGTAACAAATCAATTAACATGAAAAAAATAAGTTATTTCACCCCGATTTTTAATTATCTTAATATAACCTATATACTGTTTGAATTGTTGACACTTCCAATCATGATTAGCAGGAATAAAAAATGGCGGCTGTGGCAGAAATTACAAAATTCATTTTTTAAAGTAAAGAAAAACATAATTTTTTGATAGAAAAAAATGTTCAGTTTTTATCCAAAATATATAAACGATACAGTAGATGTCATAAAAAAGGAAATATTAAAGTATTTAAGATGTACACTACATGAGATTTTCTAAACTTTTCGCTCATTTTCCCTTAACTACAACCATAAAAATACCATCAACACTAAAAATATCACATAACATTATTAAAAGTAGAATTAATGTTCTTAAATATGAGCCCTAATAAAAGTCTTTACGATCAATAGTTCTCGAGATACAGTTTTACAAACATCAATATATGTTTTCAACCCATTAATTGTATCCCAAACTCTCCAATCCCATATTACAGCCTCAGGTAATAATGGTGTAATTGGAGGATTAAGATGAATTCCAACAAATCCCATCAAATCACCTTTACCCTTCGTCGTAAACCTACCGGGCAGTCGGTACAGTTTCATTTAATGATGTTACTCTTACCCCTGTCGGACAGATCCACTAACTTAGACTATATTTGGACAAACGATTAATCTGAAACCCTCACACAAGACAGGAAACTGCACGTTGATTTCGACTATTACAACATTTACTGGACAAACGGTCTAAACTTCCAACTCATTACAAAAGACTGATCTACATGACTGTAATAAAATCTGGACAAATGGAGTTGAGCTTTGGGGCTCCACTAAACCTTCCTAAAAAATCCTGCGTAAAATCCTCAATGCTTCTTACTTTGTCACAAATAAAATCATACATAAAGACCTTAGTGTTCTCTATGTAACCGATCTAGCCCGAACCTGATATCACTCCTTCCATTATAAACTCTCTAACCACTCAAACCCCCTAGTTTCTAATCTTGCATCCTCTTCCATTCCTGACAATCCTCCAAGGGGCCTGAAAAGAAGATAGCCACGAGACCAGCTAATGTAAAATGTTATTAGAGTGCTACCAATGGGTAGTTTCTCTACACGCCTGTAACACTCCAGTTTAACTTAGAGAACAGATTTACTAAATTTATTATTATGTACAGTTGTAAATAGTAATAAATACATATTAAAAAAAATATTCGTTTTCAAATAACGAAAATTCAATATTTCGTAAGTACCACGTAAACCGCTTCTCACGTAACCGATATAAAATACATTAATGTATATTCAACTAGCTTTAATTTCGATGCTATAGGCGTCTGCATTTCTAATAGTACCTGATATATTTCTACAACGAGTTGTTAGTATAAATTATGATGTATATAAATTTGAACCACAATGCTATGCGAAGGTATTCCGTTCTCAGTCGCCTTTTTTGTTTTTATCAATGGAAAAATTGAGATATCGTAAAAAATATATATACATAAATATATGGTTATATTTTAGAATTACGCTAGTTTGGTTCCTTTGTAGGACCGGATAAACTAGCCCGCAATGCAGTAGTGCTCGGTCGGTTCATAACCTACCTTCAACAGGTTAGGACTCTGTTATCACCTTATGATATAACATAATTTTTCTTAAAACATTAATTTACATTTTCAATATAATTTAATTAACATTTATTACTAATTTTTCTGCTTACAACACAAACATTTTTTAATATATTTAAATTCTATAATTAATTTATTCCTATTTTATGTGTATTTCTATCACATATACATTTACCCCCCATTTTGTATTTATTTTTTAACATATTTACTTCTCTTTTCACACTTTTATTATTGCATATTGAAGGTAGGTTCTGTTTAAAGTTTGCAAATGTAAATGATAGAAGGAAAAGTGGTTAGTACAAGTTTTAAATTTAGGAAAGAGTTATATAGAAGAAATTATGTAAGTAGGAATCAATTTTTAAAAAACAAATAATTTTATATTGTTATTATGATATTATTTTAATGATTAATTTATTTAAAGATGGGACAAAGGCAATTAGCCGGCATTTTTAAGAATTTTAAAAGAGAAAATGACAACAAAGTAAAGGTAGAACCAAAGAAATCAGTATGTAAGTGAAGGAAATAATGAAATTGTTATAAAAATAATTAAAAGGAGCTGTTTGTAGGTATCCTTGGAAAATGATCAAAGTGGTCGAAACGTTGGAAAGTTTTTAAAAAAGAATAAAGTTGAGAAAAAGGATCAAATATTGTTTTTAAATACACTATATACATGTTTTTAAAAGATATTAGTTTTTCCAAATATATTCAACAAAAGGGCCGAATCATAATATTTTAACAAAATAATGCTGGTGAACGAGTTTCATGGAATCCTCACACAAGAATAGAAAGACACGACATTGCATGTAATCTCATTACGACACTAATTGATCAAACAGTCGTAGCTTCCAATCTATCACAAAGACTGATCTACGTGACTATTGTATGAAGTATGCCTTCAACTTAATTGCCAGACACACTTCACTTTTGGTTGTCTGATTGGGTTTGAATGGACTGTATATAAATGAAAAATAATACATGATTGGATGATAATAAAACTCTATTATGTGAATTAGAAGTGGTGTAGGGGGTGGCCGAAATGAAAACATTTATGATTAGATGGATTAATAAATTTTGAATGACTGGGCTATGGAAAACTGTAAATGTAATGAGGTTGGTGATGATGTAGATGTTAGTTGTATAAGGTGGACTTACTCCATTCTCTGGCTTCTTCCTCCTTATATCTGCAATTCCTCCATTTCTTGATCCTTCTCTCCCTCTACTCTGCTCTGGGGGGGGGGGCACTTCCTAGTCTTCCTTTCTCACTTATTTTCATTACCAAAGATTGTGAAGAAAAAGAGAAAAAAGAACTGTGTTGGCAAAATACAAAAAACAAGGTGGCTCTCTCTCATCCACCGGGTTACTTCTCTTGCCACCGAGAGCGCTGGAGGCAAGCTTTTGTTGCTGGCCCCATGGGCGCTGATAGTGCCTTTCTGATGGGAGCCCCCCAATTCAAATCAGACCATGGCGCTGGTATTGCCTACATTATGGCAGCTCTTCCAATTCAACCTTTCGGTTGCCGTAGGCTACCCGGAACAACTATAATAAGGCCTATATGGGTATACAGAGTTGAGCTTTGGGACTTCTCTAAACCATTGGATTCCTTCTGTATCCAATCCTTACAATCCAAAATCCTCAATGCTACTTTGTCACGAATAAAATCATCCATTAAGACCTTAATTTTCTATATGTAACCGAGCTAGCCCGAACGGCATATCAGTCCTTCCACTTATTTACAACTTTGACATTCCTCTGAGACACCTGAAAAGAAAATGGACTCGAGACGGTCTAATGTACAAATGTTATTAGTATGCATCACACCATTTTAATCTAACATCACATTTACTAGATATATTTTTATGAAAATTAAATAAATAAATTTTAAAAAAATCAATGAACACATTTCGCCAAATAATAAGTTGGCTGTCGTAAATTACAGGTTTGAAGGAATTTGTGGTTAGTATACCCATATTATTATTTTTAAAAAACATAATTACTTATAGTAAATACATGAAAATTTGGCGCATAATTTAGTAGGTGAGTTTTTCTATGAATTCTTCATTAAATTTTTTTAAAATGGGTTTTCTCTCGAACAGATCCGGTATGTTGGACAATTACAAACGACTGACATGGAATCCTCACACAAGACAATAAACTGCTTGTCGATTCGACTATTACAGCACTTACTAGACAAACGGTCTAAACTTCCAATCCATTACTAAAGACTCATCTATCTGACTGTAATAAGTCCTACCAGGACGTACGGAATTGAGCTTTGGGGCTCCACTAAACCTTCGAATTCCTCTCGTATCCAATCCAAAATCCTCATTATTCCCTACTTTATCACAAATAAAATCATCCATAAAGACACCTTAATGTTCCATATGTAACCGATCTAGTCCGAATTAGATATCAATTTTCCATTCCATCTGTCCATTATAAACTCCCTAACCACTCAAACCCTCTAGTTTCTAACCATTCTCCCTTATCCATTCATGAAAATCCTCTGAAGTAAATGAAAAATAGATGGCCTCGAGACCTTTTAATGTAAAAATATTATAAGAGTGCTACTAATGGGTATACATGTCTGTATAACTTCATTTTGATCTTATATCAAACTTACTAGATATATTTTTATGTAAATACAGTTGTAAAATGGGTAGATAAACGTGAATAGTAAAAAAATATATATATATTTTTTAAATTAACTTAAATTTTCTTTTTAAATACATTATGGTCGAGTATATCCTATAATAAAATTATTACAAGAAGATTAAAAGGATGAGAGAATACGAAGTAAGATACAAGCCAGGACAAATATTGTTTGTTGTTCAGCAAATCCCCTCATGTGTCAGGAAATATAAAGAAATAAACACGATATAGAGAATGACTTAAGTACGTTGGCACGATCTCTTTATTGCGCTGACAGTTCGCGATGCCACCACGAAGGCAGTGCTGTTGCCAAGATGAAGAAAAATATCTCCACTGTCAACCCATTGTATTGTCCAATCTCTCACACAGTCTCAAGGGCGATACTATCTCTCGATTTAAGACTGAAATGAAGAATACATGTAGCTAACTCTTAAAGCTCATTCATTTTAATATAATTTTTTTTTTTATTATAGTCCACTTTACTTTCTTTACCACTTGAGTAGGGAAAGTATTTAAATCAGGTTCAAATTTTCGACGTGTGTTTTTCAACGGATTTTACCCCCGAGTCCAAAATGACTCATTTTCGACCAGTGGTCATTCTATGCCCCGACTATTTCTTGAACGGGTTGACCGGTGACATGTCGTACATCGTATCTGACTGTTTGAGAACTCAGATAAGTAAGGCTACCACGGAGGGCGGTAGTGGAGGGCTTCGCGCCGTTTAACAACCTTTAAGTCTCCTCATCCCGTTTGAAGAAAATATTTCAAAAGTGATATAGGACCGTCGCTCCGAGGGGGTCTTACTGGGCTGGGTTCGGCCGAAAAGTGTTTTTTTTTTTTTATGATCTCATGTAAGATTGTGACATATCGTACATCGACCAACCAACTCGCTATAATTGTCCGTTTGAGACCTTAATTATTTTATTATTGTTTAACTCAGATATTCCCGGCGTAAAAGTTGGGGGATATTACCCAAATTAATTATTATGCTGATTTTTTTTTATATTTATTTATTGCTATTTACAACTGTACATTATAATACATTTAGAGAATCTGATCTAAGTTAAATTGGAGTGTTACAGGCGTGTAGAGAAACTACCAATTGGTAGCAGTCTAGTGAAATTTTACATTAGCTAGTCTAGTGGCCATCTTCTTTTCAGGCGCTTCGGAGGATTTTCAGGAATGGAAGAGGATGCAAGATTAGAAACTAGGGGGTTTGAGTGGTTAGAGAGTTTATAATGGAAGGAGTGATATCTGGTTCGGGCTAGTAACCGGTAATAGGGAACATTAAGGTCTTTATGTATGATTATGAGAGATAGTTGACCGTGGATGATAAATGAGGAGAAGATGGTTGGGGGTGCGGTC
>NW_027113377.1:125859-130788 GCF_000696795.3 Halyomorpha halys | reverse complement strand
TTGGATTGTAAGGATTGAATACGAGAGGAATTCGAAGGTTTAGTGGAGCCCCAAAGCTCAACTCCATATGTCTAGATTGGCCTTATTACAGTCATGTAGATCAGTCTTTTGTAATGTGTTGGAAGTTTAGACTGTTTGTCTAGTAAGTGCTGTAATAGTAGAAATCGACGAGCAGTTTCTTGTCTTTTCAGTCTGATGTGAGAATTCCAGGTTAATCGCTTGTCCAAATGTAGTCCAAGGTATCGGATCTGTTCGACAGGGATAAGAGTAACATTATTAAATGAAACTGTAGGGCAGTCAGTAGGTTTACGACGAAGGGTAAAGGTGATTTGATTGGATTTGTTGGAATTTATCTTAATCCTCCAATTACGACACTGATCTTCGAGGGCTGTGATATGGGATTGGAGATTTTGGGATACAATTAATGGGTTATTATTAACAGCGAGCACACATGTGTCATCGGCATACGTGGTGAGGATAATATTAGGATCGGTTGGAATAATGCTAAATAAGATGCTGATTTAAAATAAACAATTACTTGTGATGATGGAGTGGACTGTATTTATGATAAATTGATGCTTTTGAAATGAAATAACCTCTATTTTCTTTTAAGCTTGCTGAAACAATTTGTTAAATGGTTTGAGCAAACGTATATGTTAGTTATAAATTTGATTTAATTACAGTGATTGATTAAAGTATGACACTTCACTTGATTGAGATATTCTTGGAGCTTGAAGGTTGGTTCTGGTGTGAATGTGAAGATGGAAGAAGGGTTCTCTCTTGTTTCTTTCTCCTCATCCCTCTGCCACAGCCACCTCTCTTGCCTGAGTGTAAAGTTTTACTCCCTCATGACCATTATCAGAAGAGACCTTCGTGAAATGTTCTATCTCTTTCTTCTCCTGTATAGGTAAGGTTCTGACCCTTTTTTGAGGTGGGAGGGGGGGGGGAAGGCAAGATGTCTGTACCGCTTATCTTTGCGACTAGATGGTATCATGAATTTCTGTTCAGAAATGAGGGGGCGCCTTGCTTAAACAATTATCTCATATTATAATTACCAATTTCGTTGTTTTTATTTTTAAGAGTTTTGGCCCCTGAGTACTAATTGTGCACTCAATATACATGAGCCAGATATTTTAAGCTAAATGTATTTTTCTGAAACCGTTTTGATTAAACTAGTCTAATATTGAAAGATTGTCAATGTTAGGGGAAAAAAATTGTTGATCTAAACCAAAGTTATTTATTTAGATGAAAATTGAGAAAAAAATCAGGGGAAATTATAGAAATGGAAAGTCAAAGAAAAGTATTTCTCATAAATGTAAATTATTTTAAAAGTTGAATAATAATTTATTTTAAAATGCGAGCTGGCAACAAATTGGATAAGGCCTAATCTGCCTACAAATTTTTGGCAAGAGTTTTTGAGAATTTTAATTCTAGAGTCACTCACTTTAATGCCGTTCCCTGCTCCTTGGTGGCGCTTATAATAGTACAAGAGCCGGGAAGAAAAAAAGGCAGTTATATCACTCCAATTTTTGATTACTTTAATGAAAATTAGGTATAATTATTAGACAAAATTCATGAGTCTGACAAGTATAGGTAGGGGGAAACAAAAATGGTGGCTGTTTCAAAACCTTAAAAAACTCTAATTTTTCATTCGGAGCTCTATATCTTCAAAAGTAGGAACAACACTAGAAAATCTAAGAGAACATTATTTAAAGAAGAGTAAATTTGCTGAAATATTAGCCTTAAAAGAGCTATTTACGTCCAATAGTTCACGAGATATAAATTTTTAAAAAGACAAAATTTATTTAAAATCTCCTGAAAGATTAGTAGTTAGTTAATTAATTTTGAGAATTCTATATTTCAGGAACTATGTGACGTACAGATGTCTATTAGCACTCAAATTAAAGTTAGTTTAATGGAATATAAAGAAGTTTATGACCTTTACCTTAGTAGGAATAGTAGTTTTGATGATATTTGCCAGAATAAATTGAAAATTGTAAAAAAAAACTTCATTTCAAAAACCATTGGACTTACAGATGTTTGACAGCGCTCAAATTAAAGCTAGTTAAATTTACTACAAAATAGTTAATCGTGTTTATGTAGGAGTAGTAGTTTTTATGATTTTTGACAAAATATTAATTTCTAGTTGTTCCTATAAAATGATAGATTTTTGAAAAAATATATCTCCAGATCCATAAGACGCACATATATCTACCAACACCCAAAATAAAGGAAATTTAACTTACTATAAAGTAGTTTATGACATTTATCTTCGTAGGGGTAGTAGTTTTTATGATATTCACATATGAATATGAATTTGGCAAATGAAAATTTTTCCGAACAATAATTTATTTTAGCAAATTTCATGTAAACTATTGCTCCTACGAAGATAAACAACTTTATAGCTCATTAAACTAGCCTTAATTTGAATGCTAATAGACATCTGTACGTCAAATGGTTTTTCAGATATAAATTTTTCAAAATAAATTAACAACTGTCCCATTTTTATGAAATGTTGCTTATTAAAAAGCTATATCTCGAAAACTATTTAACGTAATTATCAAGAGCTCATATTTTAGCAAATTTACTTTTCTTTAAATGACGTTCTCTTAGGTTTTCTTGTGTTGTTCCTACTTTTTAAGATATAGAACTTGGAACGAAAAATTATTTTTTTTTATCTTTTTGAAACAGCCACCATTTTTTATTCCCCCTACCTATACTTGGCAGACTCATCAGTTTTGACTAGTAATTATATATATTTTTCATTAAAGTAATCAAAAATTGGGGTGATATATAACTGCCTTTTTTCTCCTCTTGGGCTCTTGTACTACATACACATACATTTCAAATATGGTTTATTAGGACAAAAATTTGAAAATTAGTGGACAGTTCGAATTTCGAGTATCATATAGGGGTTACCCGTAACTAAACCATCGAATTCCATCCATCTAATATAATTCAATCCTTACAGTCCAAAATCGTTGGTAAAATCCTTAAAGCTTCTTCAAAAATCAAGTCATCCATTGCAATCAAGACCTCAATGTCCCATATGTTGCCGATTTGGCCAGAACCAGTCACCAATTCTTCTATGATAAATTTACCCAACCACACAAACCCACTTTTTTCTAAACTGGCTTCTCCTTCATTACCTAATAATCCTCCGAAGCGTCTGAAAAGAAGGAGATCTTCTCTAAAATTGTTATTGGAATTCTATCAATGGGTAGATTCTCCACATGTTTGTATCATGTCAATTTATCACTATCAGCAAATGTACTGGTATATATTTTTCTATAATTGTACATAAAAATAAATGAATTATTTAAATAAAAATTATTAATCGTGTCCGTTATAGAGAAGTAGAAAGTCCTAATGGAATACAATTTGTGTCTACATACGGACAGCAGTGGTTCCGTAATGAATGCAATTTTGAACAATCCTGGTCAGGACCTTAATGAAAAAATGGGTGTCCGTTAAGCAAGTACTCACTGTATATGAATTTTCGGTTTTAAAAAGTTGCAACTACAAACAATAAGGTCAAAAGTCTAACAAAAAAATAGCAGGAAGAATTTTAAGAGCTTATTTGAGAGCGAGATAGTAGACGAAGAACCTTGGGAGTCCTGTAAACATACTTAAAGGACCCTTTCACGCAGAGAGTAAGGTCGTAAACAGGAACATAACTGACGTCACGATCAGCTGAGAGCCGACATGATCCTGTTCCAGTAATCGATATGGTCAGGATGCAGCAGAGATGGCTGCTGCTTAGAGGAATATCGTTCCACAAGATGTTACATATGAAAAAAATTTTTTTTTGAATAACAGTTGAAATTTTATATGAACATTATTACATTTGAATAATATTTATAATATATTGCCTATAATACAATGAATCCTCTTCTATATAAGTAAACACATATCATTAAATTAGACAACAAATTAAAAATGCTTCATATATCTGATGATGTAAAAATTTGTGAATAATAAAACTTCATACTTGTAGGTCATACCTGAAAAACTGTCACTAGCTTCTTATACTTGTATTTACGAATAAACTAGCTAACCAGGCAATGCTTTGCCATTGCTATATTGATTTTATGATTATCTATTTTATTTTACTAACAAAAATTCGCTGTATTATCGTTAATTTCTTTTTCTTTTAGGAAACTTGGTTATTAATGATATTGTCATATATATACTCACTGTGCTTCAATATTAGTACAATGTTGAAACAATTCGGAACTTAAAAATTTTTTTAAAAATCTTCCTTTAAGCTATCTTTGATTATGTTCATTTGAATTATACAAACAGTACATACTGCTATCAATAATATACAATGTATGAATACAAAATATTATAGAATTTTATAAATAAATGAAGCAGAAAAAAATAAAAATAGAGTAGTCGAGACTACTTGATGTTTCTGTATTCCATGCATTACGGCTAGTTCGTCATTTTTAAACAGTTGTATTCTTGAAAGGAACAAACTTTATATTTGTTATTCTCACCTTGAGAAACCCTAAGATTCGAATTTTTACAGCTGAAATCAAAAATAATTTTGGAAGAAGATAGTTGATCGTATGAAGTAGATTGAGGTGAGATAGCCTTGGTGGCGGTCAATAAAGGTACGAAAATTGTAGAAAAACTTCTTTTTCTTGACCAACGTGTCCCCCCACTTCGTAGGGCTGTCTTGATTGACCACAACTCAGTTGTCATCCTTCTTTTAATCAAGACAGCCCTGACGAAGTATGGCGAAACGATGGTTAAAATCAATATATAGGAAGATGGTCAGGGTTGTGGTCACAAGTGAAACGAAAATAGTTTACAACTATTTTATTTTCCAACGTTTCGCCCCACTTTGCAGGGCTTCATCAGGGCTGTCCAAATGAATAAGATGAACAGGCTGTTCATCTTATTCATTTGGACAGCCCTGAT
>NW_027113377.1:123758-125304 GCF_000696795.3 Halyomorpha halys | reverse complement strand
AATAGTTGTAAACTATTTTCGTTTCACTTGTGACCGCAACCCTGACCATCTTCCTATATATCAATTTTTACGGCCAACTATATATACATATATACAAGATGGTTAAAATCGTTTTCCCACTATTTCGGTACCTTTATTGACCGCCACCTGGACTATCTAACTAGCAAAAATTATTTAGTTCCTAATTTTTGCCTTCTCGGTCTTACGATATTTATTTATTTTTTAGTAAATCAAAAAAATAATGAAATCTTTATTGGGGAGTTGGTGAAAGTAGTGTGATGCGCTTACCTGGCCCCTGTTTCATAATGAAAGCTAATAGTATACGTTCATATTACAAGTATAGAAACTAGTGTGGTAATTGCACTAATAATTATTTGTTAATAATAGGGAGGACTATTAGTGATATTACAATAGTTAAAAAGTACTAAAGTACAAATTACAATTGCACAAGTCATTGTAATTGTATTAAGTTAAATCGACAAGAATAATAGTATTAGTTCAGAGTACAAGTATAGAAACTAGTGTGGTAATTGCACTAATAATTATTTGTTCATAATAGGGAGAACTATTAGTGATATTACAATAGTTTAAAAGGACTAAAGTACAAATTACAATTGCACAAGTCATTGTATTAAGTTAAATCGACAAGAATAATAGTATTAGTTCAGAGTACAAGTATAGAAACTAGTGTGGTAATTGCACTAATAATTATTTGTTCATAATAGGGAGAACTATTAGTGATATTACAATAGTTTAAAAGGACTAAAGTACAAATTACAATTGCACAAGTCATTGTATTAAGTTAAATCGACAAGAATAATAGTATTAGTTTGTACTTTATTATGAAACAGGGCCCTTGTAGTATACTAGGAATTATAACGCAAGTATCGGCGAAAGCAAAATGTCATAAAAGGGAAGAAAGAATAAGTCAGACACGCTTGACCTGCTGTAAAATACTGGCTTTATTTTATTTTTTTCCTATCCCTCTAAAAAACAGAAAAGAAAGCAAAAAAAGTAGGAACAACACAAGAAAACCTAAGAGAACGTCATTTAAAGGAGAGTAAATTTGCTAAAATGTAAGCCCTAATAAAGCTATTTACGTTCAATAGTTCTCGAGATATAGATTTTTAAAAAGCAACATTTCATAAAAATGTTGTTTGGAACGTACTGAAAGATCAGTAGTTAGTGAATCTATTTTGAGAAATCTAGAAATCTATATCTCAATAACCATTTGACGTACAAATGTCTATGAGCACTCAAAGCAATGCTAAATAATTGTACTTTAAAGTAGTTTTATAACCATTACCTACGTCGGAAAAGTGGTTTTAATGACATTTGCTAAAATAAATTGATTTATAGCTGTTCGGACAATAGGTTTGATTTATGAAAAACTATATTTCAGAAAGTATTGGACGTACAGAGGTCTACCAGCATTCAAAGTGAAGCTAGTTATATGAGCTATAAAGTAGTTTAAGACGTTTATTTTCGTAAGAGTAGTAGTTTTCATGAAATTTACTCAAATAAATTGATTTATAGTTGCGTCAGG
>NW_027113377.1:114666-123388 GCF_000696795.3 Halyomorpha halys | reverse complement strand
TATATTTTCAAAAATCCAACCTTTTATACGAACAAATAGAAATTAACATTTTGTGAGTTTATTTTGTCGAATGTCATAAAAGCTACTACTCCTACAAAGATAAAAGCTATCAAAAATTTTATAGTAAATTTAACTAGCTTTACTTTGAATGCTGGCAGACATCTGTACGTCTAATGGTTTCTGAAATAAAATTTTTCATAAATCAAACTTATTGTCCGAACAACTATAAATCAATTTATTTTATAATTTTATTTTATTATTATTATTTTATAACAACTGATATTTCAGAAGATCTTTATGAAATGTTGCTTTTTATAAAGCTATATCTCGAGAACTATTGAACATAAATAACTCTATTAGGGCTCATATTTCAGCAAATTTACTTTTATTTAAATAATGTTCTTTTAGATTTTCTAGTGTTGTTGGTATTTTTTAAGATGTAGAACTCCGAATGGAAAATTAATGTTTTATTTAAGGTTTTGAAAGTCGTAACTTTTTATTCCCCCTACCTATACTTGGCAGACTCATCAGTTTTGGCTAGTAATTATACATAATTTTCATTAAAGTAATAAAAAAATGGGGTGAAATAACTGCCTTTTTTCTCCTCTTGGGCTTTTGTACTAACCCTAAGATCCTAAGCAACATTATATCTCAAATGTACGTTAATATATGCTAACATTAATAAAATTGATTTTCCTCTAGAAAAAAAAAAAGTTGCATCATTATTTTTCAAAAAAAAAAAAAAAAAAAAAAAAAAAAAGGAAAACTAAATATAATTATTATCTGGACCTTTGGCTCGGGCTGGGCCACTGATTTGGCTTTACGATACCCAGCAGAATAATTTCCGAGAAAGGCCAATTAAATTGCATAGAGCGACTATTAGGATTTTGGCGAGGGACCGGAGGCCATTTCTCCACAACGGGCTCATTTTACGCGAGTATATTCATGTAAAATTAGATTCGGGGGCGGGTAATTTGGCAAAGGACACAGCGTACGTACACGAAAACAGGTGTCTTCAAACAGGGCTAAATCCAGGCAATGGTGAAGGATGTATCCTATAGAGCAGTACAAGGCAACAATTCATTCCTATATTACGCCAGGGGAGATAATTTTAATGAAAGGTTCCATTTTGAAGTAATCCTGGATAATTTTCAATGGTAATTAACATTTATAGATTTGTTTTGATTAGCAAGCATCTAAATGAAGTTCCATCATGCGATGCATAGAAATGAAAAAAAGCTACGAGGATCATTGGGATCTAATATTCACCCAAAGTATTCACACCATCTTTTGAAGCAATCAAATTTTAATTTTAAAAATAAAACTAATATTTATTTATTTACCTATAAATTATTCAAACATTAATAACTTATTAAAATTTTTGAATAGATTTTTTTAAAAAACTAACTGCGGTCCAATCCCCATTTTACAAATAATACAACTGTTCATTTAATTGTACTATTCGTTGCTCAAAATGTATAACTATAATTTACATGTATTCTATAGTTCAGATTGTATTAGTTTGTTTTTTTTATTGCATTTCAATAAGAATTTTCGTTAACAGTTTTCCTTTAAATTGCAGTGAATTTTGATTCCTTCTTTGCTGCTGCATCTTAACAGAGCCACACAAAATTGTCCGAGAGTAAATATTATTTATTGCCTTTCATGTTACATATAAAACAACTTTTTCAAAACTCTACCATTGTGATTTACTTATCGTTATAGCAAATGACAATCTTACAGAGAATCGCAAAAGTTTCAGTACGAGTGGTATATCCAGCTCCCCTTGAACGTCCACATCCACTATAATCCTTAGAATGCATACAATTGCACTTTTTTTATTTAATGATAAAATCTCAGACTGCAGTATATTCTTTTGAATATTTGTCACTACAAATCTCTTCTTTAACAATTTCTTTCTTCCACATATCTTTTTAATTTGTTATTTATTTTCGCAAAATGCGTTCTTCATTAATTCAACTTAACTTTTTACAACCAAGTTTTATCATTCCACCTTATATGTAATATTACACCTAATAATAAAAACGGTGACACTAAAAACTTTTTTACATAATAGAGAGAAATAATATTGCATTAAAATATGAAGATTCTATTATATAGGACGTGAAAAATTGTAAAAGAGAATAATTGAAGAAAAAAAAATTTAAACATACCACACAATGATGACTTAAATTCCAGAATTCAAAAAGACAATAGGACTTACCTAAAAAAAAAAGAGAAATAATTATTAGTAGATAATAATGGAATACTAATAAATATAAAAAACAATCTTTAAAAAAATAAGGGTAAATAGAAAACGTGGGTGAGCAAATACAGTTGTTATGACAATTTTATAGATGTTGATAGAAAATGTTTTTAATAAGTATGAAATAAATATATGAAAAAATTAAATGTAATTTTAGATGAATTTATTGGCTAATAAAAACGGAATACTTAGGAAAAACAAATAATGTAATTAATGTAAGTATGAATTACTAATTTTGTAAATATAAACAAACTAAAATCAAGAGACTCATTCAAATGTTCCCGTTTAAATACATTTATTATTGTTCTGACCTCATTCCATGGGAATGTCTAAAAATTAATAACTAACAATTATATACTAATTTAAAGTTTATTCTTTGTTTTATGGTTTAAAAAAAAAAATAAAACCTAAATTTTAGGGTTATCTATCAACATTGCAACAATTGGTATTAATCCGAAAATAATAATAAAAAAAAAGCTAGTTTAATCAGCTATAAAGTAGTTTATGATGTTTATCTTCGTAGGAGTAATAGTTTACATGAAATTTGCTAAAATAAATTGATTTATAGAATTTTCATTTGCCAAATTCATATTCATATGTGAATATCATAAAAATAGTATACCCCAACGAAGATGAGTGTCATAAACTACTTTATAGTAAGATAAATTTCCTTTATTTTGAGTGTTGGCAGACATATGTGCGTCTTATGGATCTAGAGATATATTTTTTCAAAAATCCAACATTTTATACCACCAACGAGAAATTAACATTTTGTGACTTTATTTTGTCAAAAATCATAAAAACTACTACTCCTACATAAACACGATTAACTATTTTGTAGTAAATTTAACTAGCTTTAATTTGACTGCTGGCAGCCATCTGTACGTCTAATGGTTTCTGAATTGAAGTATATCATAAATCAAACTTATTGTCCGAACAAATATAAATCAATTTATTTTAGCAAATATCATGAAAACTACTATTCCTACGAAGGTAAAGTTCATAAACTTCTGTATAGTCTATTAAACTAGCTTTAATTTGAGTGCTAATAGAGATCTGTACGTTACATAGTTCCTGAGATATAGAATTCTCAAAATAAATTAACTAACTACTAATCTTTCAGAAGATTATTAAGAAATTTTGCTTTTTAAAAAGCAATATCTCGAGAACTATTGCACGTAAATAGCTCTTTTAGGGCTAATATTTCAACAAATTTACTCTTCTTTAAATAATCTTCTCTTAGAGTTTCTAGTATTGTTGGTAATTTTTAAGATATAGAGCTCTGAATGAAAAATTAATGTTTTTTTAAGGTTTTGGAACAGCCACCATTTTTTATTCCCCCTGCCTATACTTGGCAGACTTATTAATTTTGACTAGTAATTATACCTAGTTTTCATTAAAGTAATCAAAGATTGGGGTGAGATAACTGCCTTTTTTTCTTCCCGGCTCTTTTACTAATTGTTTCACAAGATGCAATTATCCTTCTTCGTAAGGAATTAAGATCATTGACCGACCTTGCATAGACTTTTTATTTAATTTCACCCCAAATAAAAAAGTCCAGTGGTGTCAGGTCTAGAGAGCGTGCAGGCATAATGATGAGTACTCTGCAAAAGCCTCTTACAAACTGATAAATGTTATTGACAGTTCCCAATGCTAATTCCAAATAGTATTAAACCTTATGTTGCCAATAGTCTTTATACAGTTACGGTTAAAAGGCCATATTAGTATTCTAACTAAGCCATTTCCTAAACAAAGCGTTTACGGACATACATTCACTTTGAACAACATTTAATATGAATCTTGATGTTTACGTTTAATTAATAATGTGAAAAGAACAAATAAATAGGTTTTATTCATTTCATATGACGTAAATAATTCATAAAAATGAAAATCTTTAGGTGTGAATAACGAAGAAAGCGTTTGCGGACATACCTTCAGAGGAAATTTTTTTCTTCTTGTGAGGTCCTTAGTTGATATTTTTAGTTTGGCCTCTTAACCTTGTACAATAAATATCGATGATTTATTTCTAAGTGGTGCTAAGTACATCTGAACTAACTTCAAGAAAGATAGAATTAAAGTAATTAATTCTATTACTATTTTCTTTTAAGGGAATAACAATTCAATTAATTTTTTGACAAAACAGATTTACATTTTATACCTACAGGCACACATAACATCTATTGAAGAATGGTGTAAAAACTGGAGAATCAAAATAAATCCTGAAAAATCCCACCAGATCATTTTTACTCTCCGTCGTAAACCTCTGCCCTCCTGTCCTACAGTATCCTTTCTAGATACACCACTAACGCCTGTTGAACAGATTCCTAAGTATCGACTCCATCTTGACAAGAGACTTACTTGGAATCCACACACAAGACTGAAACGACAAGAAACTGCTCGTAGATTCCGATTGCTACAACACTTACTTGACAAACGCTCTAAACTTCCCATTCATTACAAAAAATTAGTATACACTTCAATAATCAGACCAATTTGGACATATGGAATTGAGCTCTGGGGCTCCACCAAACCATCAAATTCTTCCCGCATCCAATCGTTACAATCCAAAATCCTACGTAAAATCGTTGATGCTCCTTATTACGTCACAAATAAACTCATTCATAAAGACCTCATCAGATTTGACCCAAAACAGATATGCGTCTTTTTATTCCAAACTCCTTAACCATCCTAACCCATTAATTCTTAATCTTTCATCCTTAACAATCCCTGATAATCCTCCGAGGCGTCTAAAAAGAAGATGGCCACGGGACCTTCTAGTTTAAATTAATGTTTGGGTGGTTCCTTCCCAAGATTTTCAAGTGTATATGAAACATACTACATATTTACCTATTGTATTATTTTGTACAGTTGTAAATTACAATAAATAAATAATAAAAAAAAAACAAAAAAAACAAAACAACATTTTAAACCTAAACCTATTCTGTCAAAAGATAAATTGAAATTTTTCTAAAAAAGAGAACCTCAAATCGTAACCTCGTGAACTAAGACCTCTGTGAAGTAAGCTATCGATATATAATATTTCGGTCTAGTCACAACTTAATACCTAGATTGTGTCTTACAGTATAAGCTATCTTATATCTTGTATTTTCCCTGAGAAAAATATACTTTTTCATAGTACCAAATGTAATGTCCAAATACCAATTTATTTATAACAAAATATATACAAATACACTTCGAATGAAAATATTGGATTCCAAAAAAAAAGTAAAAAAAAGAAAAAAGAAAAAAAAAAAAGAAGAAATTTAGTTATTAATTCAATTTTTATTTCTACCTTTGAGGACGTTGGTAGAGAAAAGAGTACAGATATATACCTTGGCAGGGGGAAAAGCCATTTGTCTAATTCTGTAACAGCGAAGGAATTCCTAAGAATTTCAAGGACTCAGGTGAAATATACAAGCTAAAATTTTGCACTCAGACCTAAGTGTTAACACGATCATAATAAATCAAATCTATATCTATGGATATCAGAAGGTATTTAGGTAAGGTGAGAAAAACAGTATAAGTCAGAAATAACCAAAATAGATTAATTTGCTTACACTATACAATATATTTTGAAATCGACATCGTTCAAACACTAAACTTTTTTTTTTATAGTAATTTTTTAATCTACGAATGGTGTTAAAATATTGTCAGAAAAATAAATCCTTTTTCGGTCTTTTCCTGAACAAGAACTAATTATACCATTCAGCTGTTAGAATTCTCATAGTACTGAGTAGAATATAATATAAAACATGTCTTTATTTACATATTCTATATTATATACAAATACATAATCTTGAATTATGTTAAATACCGTCTACTAAGGAGATTTTTATGTTTTGTGCTTCAACCAAGCTTTACATTCAAAAAGAGAAAGTTCACCCGGACTAGGAAATACTGTCTGAAACAACGAATTCAGAATTTATGTATCAAGAATTCTGTACTGATAGGATTCAAGTCAATATTCTTGATTTTTCCGGACACGAAAAATAAAGTTACGAAAATTCTATATAAAAAGTTATCTATTAAATACAGTTTAACCAGGATATTATCATAATATACAACATAAATCCTTTGTACCATAGAATGGACTTATATCCTTTGTACTTATCAGTAGACAATTAAAGTCGAGTTTAATACAACAAATGTCCATTACAGTTATTATTAATTTTTTTTTCAAAATTTTGCACCACTTAACCAAATAAAGTATGCATTTGACTTTTATATATTTTCTGAAATCTAAAATATCTATCGACTGAGCAGCCTAAACTACCAAGTAATTTTATTTATTTTATTAACCAACTGTTATTCTTATAGTACTGAATTTGATATAATTTATTTTACATATTTTTTTACTATAATAAAGAGAAATAAATATAATTGTTTTGTATTTTTCTACGGTTAAACCTAATTGGGACAGAGATCTCCCCTTCCCCCATTTACATTATACAATTAAATATATGGAGAAACTAATATACTAAAAAAAAAAAAATAGTGTAGTGAGTTTTATTTAAATAATAGGAGTATGCATGATCTTTAGTTTAATATAATTAAGTGTGTTGAATGCAGAAATATTTCTTTCCTTTAGCATGTTAAAAAGGTATAACATTTAACAAGGTTGATAGCCTGTTAATAGGTGTGCTAAGCAGAGAATGACGTCACGTAACAAACTAATTGAGCTCCAAACTGTTTCGTCTGCTGTTGTTTTTGTTTTGGACGTTTTTAAACTCTAATAAAGTAATGTATAGAAATAATAATTAAGTAATAGAAAAAAAAATCTAGGAGAGGAAACAAGGAACAAATGAAGTTAAGGAAAAATGATGTGACGAAGCTGAGACTTTATTATCTCGTCAAGTTTATAAGGTTCAAAACAAGTTGCCCCAGAAAATATGCTAGGAACTCCACTGCATTTAACATATAAAAGAGACTTTAAATTAGGCTACTAACAATCCTATCCTTTTAACATTTAGTATGTTAAAATTTTTAGCGTGTAACTTATCAGAGTATCTCTAATATAGAGAGTTTAAATTTTTAAAAATATAAAACGTAAGTTTTTATTTTTTGTGGTTACTCTTTTATTTCATTTTTTTTTTAATTTCGGATTTTATTTAGTTGCACTTGGTCACGTACTCATCAAATGTATGAAAGAGATCGCGGAGCATAGCAAGAATTAATAATTTGTTTATTATTTTTTTATTTATTGTTATTTACAACTGTATATAAATATATACAAGTAAATTTGCTTTAGGTGACATAGTGACATGATACAAATATGTGGAGAATCTACCCATTGATAGAACTCCAATAACACTTCTAGAGGAGAAGATCTCGAGGCCATCTTCTTTTCAGACTCCTAGGAGGATTATTAGGTAATGAAGGGAAATCCAGGTTAGAAACAAGAGGATTTGGGTGGTTGAGAAGTTTATCATGGAAGGAATGGTATCTGGTTCTGGCCAAATCGGCAACATATGGAACATTGAGGTCCTGATGGATGACTTAATTTGTGACAATGTAAGGAGCATTAAGGATTTTGGACTGTAAGGATTGGATTCGGGAGGAATTAGATGGTTTAGTGGAACCCCAAAGCTCAACTCCGTATGTCCAGATAGGCCTTATAATAGTCATGAACATCTGTATGTTGTAATAGTCGGAATCGACGAGCAGTTTCTAGTCTTGTATGAAGATTCTATGTCAGTCGTTTGTCGAGATGTAGTCTTAAATAACGGATCTGTTCGACAAGAATAAGAGGGGTATTATTAAAGGATACTGTAGGGCGAGAAGAATGGGTTTACGACGAAGGGTAAATGTGATTTGGAGGGATTGGAGGGTTTGGGATACAATATAAGGATCATTGTTCACTAACAATAGACAATGAATCATCGGCATACATGGTGAGGATAGTGTTAGGATGGGTTAGGATAGGACCAAGGATACTACCCAGAGGTAAACCAACAGACTGACGGAATAGGGATGAATAAGCGCTCTTGTGATTTATTTGAAATCTGTCGGAGAGATAAGAACAGATAATGAGGAAGTATGTAGGGGGTAGGAATTCACAGATATTGTATAGCAGTCCTAGGTGCCAGACTCGATCAAAAGCCTATTCTACATCAAACACACGAAGGCATTGCTGGATAGTGGGGTGGGATGTTCTGAATGAATTAGTAATTAAACTAAAATTATAAATGCGTAATAAAGTTCATATAAAAATAGTAAACCGTAGTACTAAACGATGACCTCAATTCTAATAATAATTATAAACAATTCATTAACACAATTATTTAAACAATTAGTCGGGAAGCGGGCCAATACAAGCAATGCCAAACACCTCCCCGAGGTCAGTTGCCACGGCATACTGGCGTGTAGATCGCGTTCCTAAGCCAATCCTTCAAGTCAATGTCAATGTTTATGTATCAATATATCAATCAATATTTATAACAAATCTAATATATATAT
>NW_027113377.1:103399-114457 GCF_000696795.3 Halyomorpha halys | reverse complement strand
AATTTATATATATAAATAGTCCAAGTGCAGTCTAATAATTACTCTTATTTAATTTTTAATTTACTTTATTTATATTTACATCATTTAAGTGTTTGTATCTTTTTTTAGCCCTGATGAAGCCCTGCAACGTAGGGCGAAACGTTGGCTCATAATGAGTAGTTTCACAACTATTTGATTCTTTCTTTGATCGCACCTGGAACACCCTTTCGTAATATGAAACCTCCCTTTTAATATTACACACGGTCGATCAGCAGTATGCGTAGTTTTAGTTGGAAAATGTTCCGTTTTAAAGTTACATAAAAAAAACATTTAGGTGAATATATATGACACTAGTATTTCTAAAGTGACACAACTCAAAAATCGGTGTTTTTGAGTTATGACTATGAAAGAAATTGGTAAATATATCTTTATGAATCATCAAAACTGTATCAACCTAGCTTCAGAGCTTGTCCGCCAGAGAGCACTAGTGTCACTCTTGCTGCCTTAATGCTATTCCCCCTCCATAGGCAAGAGTGTCACATTTCCAGAAATGTAAGTTTTAGACTTATGGCACTTTAGAAATACTAGTGCGATATATTGCCAGATAAAGTCTGATTACTATTTTAAATGGTAAATGTAGCGATAAGTGGTGTTTATACATGAAATGTGCTTTGAACTACAGATTTTTAAAGTAAGTATTAAATTATAATAATTAAATAAAAATGGTACGGTTGAGGATAAATAAGCCATAAAGATCTCCTTGGTAGACGGTATTTAAGCATACCAGGATTATTTGTATATAATATGAAATGTGTCAATAAAAGCATGTTTCATATTCTATTCTACTCAGTACTATGAGAATTCTACCAGCTTTATGGTATAACTAGTGTTGTCTAATAAAAGACCAAAAAATGATTTATTTTTCTGACACTATTTTAACTACATTCGTATATTGCTCTTTTACTCTATTTTAAAAAACAAATGTTATATAAGCAAGCAATAGCCTAGATCCAAAACAACAAAATACTCGTTAAAATGATTTTTATTAATTGTCATTTGTGCCTCTTAGCTTCTCACCCACTTATTTTAAAAGCTGGTATCGTCAATCTTAATTCATTCTACGTATCGAATGTCGACAGTCATATCGAAAGAAATTCTAGTAAGCTTTTAGGAAGAAGGTGAGGGAACTGGAGCGTTCTCCCGGAAAGCGTGTTCAAATCAACCAGGTTTCAAGAATTGAAAAGAGCCTCTTGGCAGGAAAATAAAAAAAACTTATATTCGACGATGAGGTGTATTGTAGGTAGATTACTGATTAGAGAATATGGTCGGGGGTGCGGAAGCAAAGAAACAACATAAATAAACAAAAAATATTTATTTATGCCAACGTTTCGACCTGATTTTCAGGTCTTCATCAGGGCTATAAAAACAAAAAGACAACAGCCATCATTGAGACGAAGTGGCACATCGCCTAAAAAAAAAAAAAAATCGCCGCAATGATAGAATGAATACTTTATAGTAAGTTAAATTTCCTTTTTTTTTAGTGTTGGCATACATATGTGCGTCTTATGGATCTAGAGATATATTTTTCAAAAATTCAACATTTTATACAAACAACTAGAAATTAACATTTTGTGAGTTTATTTTGTCAAATATCATAAACACTACTACTACAAAGATAAACATAATCATCTATTTTGTAGTAAATTTAACTAGCTTTAATTTGAGCGCTGGCATTTCATAAATCAAATTTATTGTCCGAACAACTATAAATCAATTTATTTTACCAAATATCATGAAAATTACTATTCCTACGAAGGTACAGATCATAAACTTCTTTATAGTCCATTAAACTAGCTTTAATTTGAGTGCTAATAGACATCTGTAATTCACATAGTTCCTGAGGTACAGATTTCTCAAAATAAATTAACTAACTACTTATCTTTCAGTAGATTTTTAAGAAATATTGCTTTTTAAAAAGCTATATCTCGAGAACTATTGCACGTAAATAGCCCTTTTAGGGATAATATTTCAGCAAATTTACTCTTCTTTGAAGAATGTTCTCTTAGATTTTCTAGTTGGTAGTTTTTAAGATATAGAGCTCCGAATGAAAAATCAATGTTTTTTCACGGTTTTGAAACAATCGCCATTTTTTATTCCCCCTACCTATACTTGGCAGTCATCAATTTTGACTAGTAATTATACATAGTTTTTATTGAAATAATCAAAAATTGGGGTGTGATAATTGCCTTTTTTTCTTCCCAGCTCTAGTACTATAACGTGTATCACACAAAACAGTTGACAAAAGACTATCTCAGAAGCCTATATATCGTCTATATAGTGAAAAGAAAAACATATCGAGTAGATACGAAGAATAGATTCTACTTAGCTACCTCGCAAATTACTAATGACCGGACCTAATATACAATTATAAACACATAGACAATGGAAAAACATCCGAACGCGACGTAATAAAATAGGCGTATAAAGAAAATCTTATATGAACATTAAAATTTTCAATTTATAATTTTTTTAACTTGTGTAGCAAAGATGCCTACCTAATCCAATAGCACTCTGTATAATCATATATAATGACACTCCTTAGACAAATATGCTACACTAATTAGAACATAAGATAATGTTTAAGGTTCAAATACAGAAGGTAGTGTTATTAAGAAAACTAAAAAATGTAGCAATAAAATTTCTTAACCTTGGAACAGGTAAACATCAATGTAATTCTAATATCACGTTTCAAAAAAAATATTTATTTAAAAATCTTTGAGATACAAAAAATATATTTTTTTTAAGTAAATTAAAGGTACTTAGGTAAAAAAAAAAAAATTAGAACATTTAAATTATATGCTTATCAATTATATATAGTTACAGTAAATTTACAATTACAGTCTATAGGTGTCTTATTACGTATTGAAGTGAAACAGTAACAACGTAAAAGAGAAACATTTTACATTCACGTTGTTCAAGCGTGTGCACGGTGACTGTTTCTTCTCAGTACAATGCCTTCTATGAAATTTCAACGCGATATAAGAGAACTTAAACAATGTTTCTACGCGACACGATGCGTTAAATAAATACAACAAATTAAAAAGTAAATATTGATTTATAATAAGTATTGGTTCTTGAGTATGTCATGAATTCGTCATTTAAAATTTTGAAGTAAACCTTAATATCTTTCAAGAGGTCAGAATCTTGAAAATTTCAAATTGACAAAAATATGACAATAAAGCAATTTAATAATAAAATAAATATGCTATTTAGATTTAAATGACTCGGTTCTTGTGTAAGATATGAATATATTTTATCGCTTAATAAATATTAAAATAACTATTAATGAGAGAGGCCCGTACGAATTCGATTGCCTAATCAACTGATAAGATATGAAATAATTTGAAAACGTGATTTTGATTTATAGCCTTTTTTTTTTTAAATTAATTTGCTTTATCTCTTGACGAAGGTTTTACTCCTTTACAACTGTTGGGTATAATACCAATCAAAAGATTAAGAGAACACTTAAAATTTAGCATTAAAATAAAAATGTTTCACCGATTTACTAACAAAAAACCATCGAATAAAAGGTTATTATTCAGAGAGAGGAATACTTTATTCATTCATGCTGCCCAAATACATTAGGATGCTATCTCACACAGCATACTCATCAATCCGTAATCGGACATATCTAAATTACATATAATTACATGGTACAATAAAATAGAAAAAAAAAATTTTTTTTTCCCTACAGTTTCCTTTTACAATCAATTTCGGTCTAAACACCAAATACAAATATTTCAATTCATTCCTTTTTTTTCCCCCCTTTTCTGTTCAATTTCACTATTTCACAATTTTTAATTCACCCGATCTCAGCAAATTCGCTCTCCGGAATTCACCCTTCTAGATCCTCTCCACAATTACTACTTCCAAACAAATTCACTATTAGACGGCAATGTGAGATCAGACCATTAATAATAGTCACAGCAGTAGATCAGTTTACCGAAAAACAAACAAATAAGAAAGAAAATATAACAAAAAGCCGGTTAAAAGAAACACCCGAATGGATAAATAAGTTTAAAAAATAAAAATATCTAAATAAATAAAAATAATAATACTAATAAAATAAAATAATTTAAAGAATAAATAAGTTAAAACACACAAATCGACAGGTCCACATATTAAAATAAATAAATAAAACAATTAACCATTACTGTGACAATTCTTTCTAGTATGAATTTCCCAAATGAACATTTCAGATGACAGATTAACTAACTACCATTTCAAGAGTTTTTATAAATTTACTTATAACAATGCAGCATGGAATAATTTTATTGTCTTAGTACTCGAAAGTCGTTAATGAAGTTGTGTGAGGGAATACAAAAAATATTTTTATTTTACAATCTATAAAGTCTGAAACTTAAACAACATAATAAAATGATGATGTATTCTTAAGCACAATGCCAATCACACACAAACCATACAGCCAGCGTTGGACAACAATAAATGAAATTGTCATTGGATTGTAATTATTATTATTTTTTAAAAATTTATTTAATGTAATTTACAACTGCACAAAATAATACAATAAGTAAATATGTTGTATGTTTCATATACACTTGAAAATCTTGGGAAGGAACCACCCATCGGTGGTACTTCAAACATTAATTTAAATTAGGTCTCGTGGCCATCTTCTTTTCAGACGCCTCGGAGGATTATCAGGGATTGTTAAGGATGAAAGATTAAGAATTAATGGGTTAGGATGGTTAAGGAGTTTGGAATGAAAAGACGCATATCTGTTTTGGGTCAAATCTGCAACGAATGGGATGTTAAGGTCTTTGTGAATGAGTTTATTTGTAACGTAATAAGGAGCATCAAGGATTTTGGATTGTAACGATTGGATGCGGGAAGAATTTGATGGTTTGGTGGAGCCCCAGAGGTCAATTCCATATGTCCAAATTGGTCTGATTATCGTAGTGTATACTAATTTTTGGATTATAATTATGAATTGCAATTTATTTAGTTTAATTTCAATCACAATGGGTCATCAAATTAATCACATTGACTCATTAAAATTGAAATTACCTGCCATTTTTCACCTAAACAAACATTATAAATTAAAATATAGTACAATTTTTTTTAAATTATAGAAAAAAAATGTAAACGCAAATTGCGTTCAATATCATTCGTCTCAAGCGTGAGTGACAAAGTCTAGACTAACATATTTGTTTTCTGATAATATGTTAACGTCGAGTGTTTAAAAATATGAGGCATGTACTAATTCGAATCCCTCGTATTATTAATATATCCAAATCCTATTAATAATAAAATAATACAACGGGTTTAGCAATCTAGTATTAGAGGCCCTTTTTGCAATTCCAGAGTGAGCGCTCACAACAAAGACATCAAACAGGTCTAATCTTGAATCGATCTCAACAGATTAGACGAGTAAATATTCAATTATTATTATAAACTGTTTAACAATTTTGATTGTGAAATATTGGGTAATTTTTAAGAAGCTATCCCAAACTGCACGAATCGTCGAAATCTGGCCAAGTTGGAGACATCGGAAGACTCGCTCTTTGACTACGCTTACAAAAAACCCATGTTTATTTAATTTGTCAGTAATGCTGTAAGGACCACTTAAATTGTTATTATATTAAAAAATGTTTCCACTTGTCAACCAATTCTATATGTATGAGGGGAAGATGGTTTGGGGTGCAGTCAGAGAAAAACTTATTTATTAGTACAAGAGCCCAAGAGTAGAAAAAAGGCAGTTACCTCACCCCAATTTTGGATTACTTCAAAGAAAGCTATGTATAACTACTTTTCAAAATTGATGAGTCTGCAATGTATAGGTTGGGGGAATAAATAATTGCGGCTGTTTCAAAGCGATAAAAAAGACTAATTTTTCATTCCGAGCTTTATATCTTAAAAAGTAGGAACAACACAAAAAAGCTAAGAGAACGTCATTTCAAGAAGAGTAAATTTGTTAAAATATGAGCCCTAATAGAGATATTTACGTTAAATAGTTTTCGATATATAACTTTTTAAAATGCAACATTTCACAAAAATGTTGTATGGAACAAACTGAAAGATCAATAGTTAGTGAATTTATTTTGAAAAATTCATATCTCAAAAACCATTTGACGTACAGATGTCTATTAGCACTCAAATTAAAGGTAGTTTAATGAGCTATAATGTAGTTCATGATGTTAAAATCATAAAAACAAATCGTTAAAAGGCTTGAACGTTCTTTGCTAAGATCTAACTAAAATTTTAAAGTATCAGTAATAAATGCAGCTACATCCCAACCTACTTCAGCTCTTAAATGCAGTAGAATATAAATAAAATTACATGAATATTGTTACACGAAAATGGACTTGTATTCATGACCAAAAATTTGAATAGAAATACATAGGTCTATACCCATGACGTAGAGCACAAGAATAATGAAAAAAATAAAACAGAAACGAGTTGCGGGATAAAGGTACATTAAAATTTAAAATAAAGAAAAGATAAAACAAACTTTTAAAAGTTTCCCAGTCAATAGGTAAAGTAATTTTTAAAAAGGGTATACTTGAGATGATCATGTCTTCTAGATAAATTATTCTGTTTTCCTTAAAATATTACAAGCTTAATGAAAATTCTCATTAATATCTAACGTCTTTCAGGAAACATGAAGGGATCCATCACAGGCAGGCTTTTGTATTCTTTTACAAATAATGATTTTTTTATTTGGAGTTCACCATTCCTTTATTTGAAAGTATCTAAATATTTTGATATTATTTATACTATTTGTAAAAATAATGATATATATATATGTGGCGAGAAGATGGTTTGGGGTTCGGTCAGTGAAGAACATTAAGGTATGAATAATTATAATTGTAGAGAAACTCTTCTGATTATATATTTTAAAGAAATATAAAATATAAGAAATTATTTCCATAATTTTTTTACTCTTGGGTAAACACATTTTTTAAGTCAGGAGATTTTTTTAAAAATTATACATACCAATGAAAAGAGCAAATCCATTTGTTGCCGGTTTTTACATTTGCCAATATTTGGGAGTACTTTATCTCAAAGAACAATGGGATTATAAAGATCATTTAGGTCTCAAAATGTAGAAAATCTAGTTTATAAATATTTACCAATTTGTTTTTTTCCGATAAATCACTCGTCAATGGTAAAAAACGACAAAAAGTACGAAAACCATGTAATATTGGAACTTTTCGACTAATATTATTCTATACATTTATAAACTAGATTCAATTTTCTGGAATTTGAGGCGTAAATTTTACGTACAAATGTAAAAAAGGTCAAAAAATGGAGCTACAGGCAGGCTTATTGCTCTAGATCCATCAAATGTTAATACTTATCTAGAGATGGGAGAAAATAGAAGAACGACTATCAGGATTAAATTATTTTTCCAGATTTAATTATTAACTATTTCTTGCACTCAATATGAAAAAATATATATAAACATATGAATTAGTTATTAAGTGGTCATTGCTTTTCTACTGGACATAATTAATGTTAAACTACAACAAATATTACTAAAAACATGAGTACAAAATTAAATATATTAAAAAAATAATTTGAGGGAACAATTCTTTACTCCTAAGCTATTTTGCCTAAATACATTATGTAACTGAATAAACAGCATAGTTTTGAATCTAATATAATAATATCATTAAAACATATTTTCTTTTTTAGCTCAACTTTATACAACTGTTGATCATTATTATTAAATTAAAAACAAGATGAGAACAATGATGAATAAAAGGTAGAACAGAATGTATAAAGAAGGAAGATGGTCAGGGAGCGGTCAGAGATAAAAACTCAAATAGTGATTAAACTATTTATTGTGAGTCAACGTTTCGCCCCACTTTTCAGGGCTAAAAGAGATAAAAACAACTAAAATAATGTAACAAAGAAAGAGAATAGATAATATGAAATAAATAAACTAGAATATGCGAAAATTTATATAAAAATAGGCAAGAATTACAAAAATGTATTAGACACTAAATGAAAAAGAAAATAATAACAAACAAAAAAAGTAAATAAAAATGTTGGGGGATAGAATATATCAACAAAGAAATGATACAAGAAATAAGGAAAAGGATCCCAATAAAACAGCACTAGTGGAGCATGTAGCTAAAAACAAACACAGTTTTGATTTTGATAACACCATAATATTACATAAAGAAAACAATATTTTCAAAAGAAAAAGACTTGAGTCAATATATATATATCAGAGAACATCAATTATTCAGTTAATTTAAAAACAGATAACAACAATTAAAACAAGGGATTTAAACCAACATTATGCGGAGATTTTAAGTAAAGTAAATTTATGAAAAAATATGGGAAAAATGTTTAACTATTTACAATTAATTTTATGATTGGAGAAGATGGGAGGGGGGGAGGGGTGCGGTCAGCAAAGAACAACTTAAATAAACAAAAAAAAAATTATTTATGCCGACGTTTCTACCCGAG
This sequence comes from Halyomorpha halys, assembly GCF_000696795.3. Lineage (NCBI taxonomy): Eukaryota > Metazoa > Arthropoda > Insecta > Hemiptera > Pentatomidae > Halyomorpha > Halyomorpha halys. The sequence continues at coordinate 105,979 of NW_027113377.1, read as the reverse complement.
TTTCAGGGCAGTCAAGCGGAGAAGGTAAGCTAAAACCGTCGGAACGTCGGCATGAATAAATATTTTTTTGTTTATTTATGTCGCTCTTTGCTGCCCTTGAACATCTTCTCCAATCAGTAATCTACGGTCAACTATATACACCTCACAATTAATTTTAATAATTGCAATAAATACAAATTGAGACCAAAATGCAATTTGAATTAAATTAATAACAAGCCTGGACTGAGTGTATGGAAGGCTATAAATAAATTGTTTATATGATAATGTAGATTAATCGAAAATTAAAAGTTTTAATAATTAATGAAGTTTTTTAAAAAAAGAAGGTATCTAGACATAAGCTTATTAATAATTAATATGATTCTCTATTAATTGACTTTTTCATAGGGTGTTTTTGACTTATAACCTGGGCAGAATAGCCTGCAAAACATTTTTAAATGTGGATGTAAGGTGAGAGTTTATATTTGAAGGTATGTTATATTATTAGTAATAATGTTGTTGTTATTATTGTTGCATATGAATGAATAATAAGCTGTTAAATGTTTAAATTGTCCTTGAGGATGGCTGAATTGGCCGAAACGTTGGACTATTGATATAATAAATAGTATTGAGACTAAACAAGGATACCATTTGATTTATTTAATAATAAATAATATAAATATAGGTAGTTAAAGATAGAGGAATGGTGTGCTCCGAATAAAATAAATTATTTATTAGATATATATATAAATAAATAGTGTTGAATGAAATTTGCAAAAATAAATACTTATGTATTATTTATTTAGGATAGGAGGAATAAAAAAAAAAAAATCGTAGATTCTATATTCATTGTTTTTCGTATTCATTAAAAAAAAATCAAAGTGTTTTCTATTTACTAAGTTTATAAACAGTAATTCTTATTTTATTTTTAGTCCATCGTTAGCAATATTAATCTAAAAAAAAAAAAATGAACTAGTGACAAATAATCTTTTCGAGTTGAATTTAAGACCGCCTTAATTTAGTATTTTCCTTGGCAAATATCGCAAGCTTGGTCTAATTTTAAACTCTTCATAATGTCAAGAGATATGAAGGCACCAGGGCTCCTGACACCAAACGTTTCCTTTTATTAATTCAGTTAAGGTGCACACGATAAATTGTAATAATAAATAAACGTTAAATTAAAATATTTAGAGTAAAACGAAATTAGTACATTAGATTAATTTTTATTAATATATTCTTGTTTGAGAGTGGTTTAGTTTATTTAAAAACAAATTTGATTATCTTAAAATGAAAGCAAGAAGAGAAGTGGATTGATTGTAAAAGTTTTAATTTTTTTTATTTATTTTTTTAAAAATTATTTATTTAATGTAATTTACAACTGTACAAAATAATACAATAGGTAAATATGTAGTATGTTTCATATACACTTGAAAATCTTGGGAAGGAACCACCCATAGGTGGTACTTCAAACATTAATTTAAATTAGAAGGTCCCGTGGCAATCTTCTTTTCAGACGCCTCAGAGGATTATCAGGGATTGTTAAGGATGAAAGATTAAGAATTAATGGGTTAGGATGGTTAAGGAGTTTGGAATGAAAAGACGCATATCTGTTTTGGGTCAAATGTGCAACGAATGGGATGTTAAGGTCTTTGTGAATGAGTTTATTTGTGACGTAATAAGGAGCATCAAGGATTTTACGTAGGATTTGGATTGTAACGATTGGATGCGGGAAGAATTTGATGGTTTGGTGGAGCCCCAGAGCTCAATTCCATATGTCCAAATTGGTCTGATTATTGTAGTGTATACTAATTTTTTGTAGTGAATGGGAAGTTTAGAGCGTTTGTCAAGTAAGTGTTCGGAATCTACGATCAGTTTCTTGTCGTTTCAGTCTAGTGTTTTAAATTTAAGAAGGAATTATATAGAAAAAGGTATACGGGACAAAGGCAATTAGCCTGCATTTTTAAGATTTTAAAAAAGAAAATTACATTAAAATGAAGGTATCCTTGAGAATGACCTGAGGGTCGAAACGTTGGAAGGTTTGTAAAGAATAAAGTTGAGAAAAAAGGATTAAATTTGATATTAGTACATTTATTTATTGAAACGTTTGTGTGCTCTCTAAAAATCTTATTAGTTAAAAGCTTGGATAGTAAACGATAATAATGATAATTAAAAAAAAAAAAAAAAAATAAAAAAAAATAAATTGGTACCACTACAACTCATGAATGTCACCAGAACAACGGTTGTGCAAGATGATCTGGTCAGAGTCACACTTGACGCTAGGTGATAAAATATATATATTAAACCTAAAAATGTACGGATTAATTTTATCTGCATTACAAAGATGGGTTTACACAGGAGATAATATTCCTATTAACACCTGAAATTAACTTTTATCGCCTACTACAAATTATAACAAAGGCATTTTCTTTTTATATTTTTATTATCTTAGCATTCCCTTCGATGCAACATTCTTTGTCCCAATTCTCCTTCATACTTGCCAACCGATCCTAACCGTAACCCTGACCTCCTGGACTTCTTTATACACAAAGGCTTAGGCCCTCTAAACACTTCCCTTTCACGCCTCGATAACCTATCTTCAGATCA
>NW_027113377.1:93895-100814 GCF_000696795.3 Halyomorpha halys | reverse complement strand
TTTATTTTAGTATGTATGTGATCATTTATCAATATTACCTATTGCCCACAACTGTGTGGCAGATTGTAATATCTATCAATAAATAAATCTCTTCTTAAAAAAAAAAAAAAAATTATCTTAGCATATATAAAACTAAATTTTTTTTATATCAGCTAGGTTTTATCCTCATTGAAATAGTTTGATAGGGCTGAAACGTCAAATTAAAAAAACAAAAAGCGCTCTAAAGTGACTTTAGTTGTGCTTATTTGAAATAATTAGAATTTTTACCATAGTAATAAAATGGGTATACATATGAACTAATAAATTATAAATACATATTAACAATAACAAAATATATACAAACTGTCTTAACATTCTTTATTAAATTATAATTACATGTCCAATGTTTTGGCCGATCCGGCAAATCATCAAGGATAATTCAAAAATTAAGGTATGCAAATTACAATTAATACCGTTAGTAGTAATAGGTTAATAAATGAAGCTATTATTTGATTAGATTTTCCTTGATGATGGCTGGATCAATTATATTTTTAAAAAAGAAGGTTGAGATGATTTTTGTAACAATTTGGATGATTTTTGTTATTATTACTGTTATACAGTATTTTCTAAAATGTCAGATATATATTTTATCCTTTGACGGCATGGTATTTATGAAGATCTCATAAAAGTCTCGATGCCTCTTTTCATCGTATAATATTTAAGCTTCACAAGAAATCGTGAATCTGACACAAAGGCGGGGGGAAATGGAAAGGTTTATGGGACGCGGAAAGCTGAGTTTAGCTTCAAGGTTACGGCCCCCCTGCATCTGTGCAGACAGTCTTCACTTGAGAATATAGCGATCTTGGGCAAAATCTAATATCAATAATGATAATGATTACTAAATATCGTAATTTGAAATTTCTGAAACAAAATTACAAATATAGTTGACCGTAAAAATTTAAATATAAGAAGATGGTCAGGGTTGCGGTAAAAAAGAACAAATAGTTTATAACAATTTTAATGTCAGACGTTTCGCCACACTTTGCAGAGCTACATCAGGGCTCAAAAGATACAAAAAAAAACTGAGAATATTACAATAAGACAATTAAAGCTAGGATAAATATTAAAACATAAAACAGCATCAATAAACTTGAATAAACAATGATAAGAATAAAAAATAAGTAACTATGGTAAGAGAAATTTTTTTTAAAAAATACGTAAAATATACAGTTAAAAAATACAGGAGACGTACATAAAACAAAAACAATACGGAGGAAAAAAATAGAGATTAATTAAACGCCTTGAAAGAATAAATATAAACAAAAATAATAATAATGATATTAAATGAGCAAAGAAATTTATTTTTACATAATATTTATCCTAGCTTTATTGTAATTTATTGCTGTAATATTCTCAGTTATTTTTAATCTTTTTATCCCTGATGAAGCCCTGCAAAGTGGGGCGAAACGTCGGAAAATAAATAGTTATAAACTATTTGTTCTTTTTTTATTTTGACAGCATCCCTGACCATCTTCTTATAATTAAAATTACAAATAATTATAATTGTAATTACAACGATTAAACGACTACTCTAATAACAGCAATAAACAATTACAATTTTAAGTAATTTTTTCCTCTCAAATTCTAAGAAATTTTAATGCAATAACAACCAATTACCATAGGTAAATGCAATAACTTAACGCTAAAAACAGGAAAATGTTTATTTTTTTTTTGGCAATTTTTCAAAAATAAAAATAATAATAAAAAAAAAAAAAATTAGTATTCGACATATTTTAAAGATTGTAACCTCAATGAAATAGTCTATAGAACGCCTACCTACTTACAGTAGACTAAGAAACCTCTACTATGGTAATATCTTTGGAACACGTCCATTTAAAGATAAAACTTTTTTTTTATATAAGGAAGATAATTCGGGCGCGGTAAAAATAACTCAAATATAAAATAAAATATTATTATGAGCCAAAGTTTCGCCCCACGTTACAGAGATTTCATCAGGGCTCTAAAATAAAGAAACACCTAAAATTCAGTAAAAATAAAATAAGATGTACAGTGAAAAGTGTAAATAAACAAGAAATGCAAAAAAGTATTAGACATATAATGAGATTTTATTTTTTATTATTATTTTATTTTAGTATGAATTTGATCAGTCATCATTGCCTTATTGCCCAACAATGTTGAGGAAGATTGTAATATCTATCTATCAATAAATAAAATTTTGAATTGAAAAACAAAAAAATACACATAATGAAAAGGGAAATAAAAAGTAGTTAAAGGCGTAACATAACAAAAATAGTACATATCAAAAGACGGAAAATATGGGTAATAAGAATAATATAATTATTTATTTATAATCTTAATATTTTCTTGAGTCTGGTAATTTTTTAAATAAATAATTCAAACTCTATCCATTATAGTCTCAAAAATTTTTATTTCTCTTATACGTCCAACGTTTCGGCCAATCCGGCCATCCTCAGGGACAATCTACTACAAAACAGTTTCTATTACATGTATGATCCTACAAACAATTTAAAATACTTAACATTATTATTTATAATTTATATTACCTCAATACTACTTTGAAACCATATAATTTAACAATTCTAAACTTCATGCAGGCTATTCTACCCAGGTCAAAAATATCAATATATATGAAACATTAAAAACATTAGGTAAAAATATTTTTTTGTTAATAACTATATCCCACATATGTTTGATTACCTAATTAGTCAATTATCAATTAAAAACAAAGTCAATTTATTTATCTGCAGACACTATTCCTTAAAACTTTTATCACAACAATGCTTGTAACCTTCCTCCACTCAGTTCAAGCATTTAAAAATTATTTATCATAACTACATTTTTGTCAATTTTTCTCTTTATTTCATTAGCAAAAATCCTATCAAGGCCAACTATAATTATCCACATACAATTTTTCCTATATTATTTATCAATTAATCTTACTTAATATCTCAGCATGTAGTAGATTGTCCCTGAGGATGGTCGGATTGGCCGAAACGTTGGACGTATAAGAGAAATTAAAAGTTTTGAGACTATAATGGATAGTTTGAATTATTTATTTAAAATATAATTATTATTATTGGTGCGACAGACCGTGGAGGCCCAAGGCCTCGCGCAATGTGCTTAGGAAACACATCGCGCGTTTCATGGGGTGGTTTTCGTAGGGTGGGTTCGTCACTCCCACGCTTATTTTTGTTAGTGCCACCTATTGGCCAACGGGCCTTACAAATGCCCGGGGGAGGCTGTGAGTGAGTACTGTATAATTACATACTTGAAAAAATCCCAGATAGGGCCGGTTACTTGAAATCGCAACCTTTGGGTTGGCAGACAGGCGCGTTACCACAAAGTTACCGTCACCACTAAAAATAATATAAAGGTCAAGAAAGAAGGAAAATAAAGAACAAAAATTGAAAGTTTTCGACAGGACAGGGGGTTAGGGGAATCTGATAATTGACAAATGCCGTTACATTTGAAACTGAGAAAAACTATAAAATAATATTAATGTAAGATAATATTAGGAAATATATATTAAACAAAATTAAATATAAGTAGAAATCAAATAATAATATAGATAAATATATTTAAGAAAAATAAATGATAAAATACATTAAATGCAGTAAAATTTAAAAAAATTAAGATAATATAATGAAGAAAATAAACAATACGACGTTTTGTAATTTCTGCACATGCTCAGTCCACGATCGTCCTATAAAACTTTTCCGTTGTCAGAGGTCCCATTATTCGTGAAGCAGCGACATGTTAAGAAATATTTTTATTTTGGTTGCAACTACTACTCAAGTAGTAATTGCACTCGAACCTAGCGTAATTACAACAAGAGATAGGCAAGAAGTAATTATATTAAATAAAAAAGACGATAAATATAATACTAATATTTAACTATTTGCTCAATACTGAAAACAATTATACGAATACGTAAGGAGTTCTTGTATTTTTAAAATCAGGAAGAGATAAATAAATAAACAATAACTTATAAGTGATAAATAAAACCATATTTATTTGTATTTAATTTTAATTCATATAAAATGATTTACATATTTCTAAGAAACGCAGAAAGTAGTTAGCAAAAATAATTTTGATTTGGTCTGATATGAAATTTATTGTATCATTCGAACAAAGTATGCTCAGTGCGTGATCCTGATTTTAAAGGAATTAATAAAACTCAGAAGATTGAATTTTATTTTTATGCTTAAATCAGTAATTATTTTTTAATTTATTGATAAGTAATATTAATCATTTCATGATCTGTTTAATAAACATGTTTATTAAAATAAAATCTGGTCTGGTGAGCGTATCACTCTAATTTTATTTATCATCTTGAAAGGAGAACATTTACAAAAATATATATTTGTTTTTGGCTATAAAAATTCGTAATTTAGGGTTTATCGCGGGGAGGAATAACAAACATCAACTTTGTTCCTCCAATAAATGCTACAGTTTATGATAATATAACAAAGTTGTTAATGCCACCTCAAATCGACTGTTTCTTTTTGTTGGAAGGATTTAAAAAGGACAAAGAACTAGCTGGTTCCGATATAAACATTTGTTTGGTCAATTTAAACATTTTAAAAACAAGTAAAAATAAAAAGGCCTTTAAACAAAATAAAACTAGCTAAATAAATTATTAAGGCGAAAATAAAACAAATAAATATACACTGGTCGACGAAAAGTTGATCCACTCCGATAGGTCAGATAAAGAGTGCTGCCAAGATGAGGTCGCAGCTCTTGTAGCTAAATGCACTGCTGCAATGGTCCAAAGTTGGTATAGTGGCTCATCAATAGTCCAAATATCCAAAAGTCAAGATGGCCACAATGGCACGTATTAAGGGCAGATAGGGTCTAGTTATTTTAATATATTATGCGAGGCGACTAATTAACAATAATTTATATTCAAGTCAAAACGCAGATAAGGTCTGGTTTCGGACTATAATGTCTGTTAACGCACTCAAAATGTCAATAAATAGTAACAAAATGAACGCAGACAGTGCTGCTTAGACACTATCATGGCCACTAATTAGACGAAACTCCACTAAAAACAAAGATGGTCGGCCCGTTGCTAGGCAACGTCTTAGCGACGATCATCAACCCTTAGCAACTGTCTCTATAACATACGCATTATAACATACAAATATAAATACATATTTTTCTTTTCAAATAACAAAATCCAATTAAAATAATATAAATAAAAATAAATTGTAAACAAGGTAATTAATTATATATTATGGCGTTAACAAAAGCCGTGACGAATAATTGCGATCGGTAGAGATAGGATACGCTCGGGACTCTTCCATTTTTCAGTCCCTAAATTGCTTATTTCTTTATTTTTTCCTTTGGTTAATTATAAAATTTCATAAAATAACCAATATTTATACATTTTTTTATTATTTTTAACAATAAAAAGTGGTTGATTATTTCAAATAAACAAAATTAAAGGTGCTTTAGGGGAAAACTTTTTAAAAATTCATTATTTAAGCTCCGTTAGACTATTACAATGAGGATAAGACCAAGCTGATATTGAAGACCACTTAATTGTAAATTGTTATACCGAGTTTTATCAAAATCGATACAATTGTTTTCTCGAAAATCGATTTCACAATTTGCTACTTTCGTACAGTTGATTTTATAAAAAACGTTAGTGTCCTATCCTAGAGTATATACTTATATATGTAATTTCAGTTCTGCACGATCTTTCGTTTTTGAACTAGGCTGTTCACGCACGCGCACACAGACCATTTTGCGAGACTCGGTTATTTCGACTCAGTAGATTTGAAAACATGTATTGGAAAACTTGAATTTGAAATTTTTCACATCACAATACTTTCCCTTAATATATATTCTATATATATAGGTAAGTGAAAGTAAAATAATAATAATAAATAAACATAAAATATCGTAATCTGAATAGATTTTTGAAACGTCATCAGCACCTGCTGGGACGAGAGAACTTGCTGTCCAAGGGCGCATTGCGGAACACTGCAACCGTAATGACGATACCAACCTCGAGGCTGAGGGGATATAAAGGAAAACAAAAGATAATAAAAATTAAATTATAAATAAAACTTACGAAGAAGAAGAAAACAAGCATTGTATAATGTAATAAAAGAAAAAAATTACAATTTGATTACAACTAAGAAATGATAATTGAAAAAGAATGGAACATCATTCAGAGTAAAAAAAGTTTCCATTGGAAAATAATAACAAACAATAGATATTATTAACACTTGACCTCTAAATGCTTTAATCATTTTACGTTGATCCAAATCTTTTGCAACTATGATGATTTATCATCACAAAGGAGTAATGATTTCTTTTCAAATCAGTAGTAGATTAATCTTTACTAGGTAGGAGAATTTGAGTTTAAGATTTAAGTAAATCTAGCCATTAGTTTTGGCTTTAAAAACTTTAAGTTTTTCAATAGTAAGTAAATTCTTAAGAACAATAATGAAAGAAGGTTACAACGAAGACTAATTTTAATTTGCCTGCAATAACTGAAAAGGACACGTTTTATAGGATATACTGTAGCACTTGAAAAATAATATAATTAATATATATTTTTTAAAATTAAATAATTTAATTTCTATCCATTTTAGTCTCAAAACATTTTATTTTTCTTATAAGTCCGACGTTTCAGCCAATCCGGCCATCCTAAGGGACAATCTAGTTAATACAGTTTTGGAATTATATAATTTAAAAACTCTAACTCCATGCAGGCTATTCTACCCAGGTCAAAACAACAATTTCTAATTAGTCAATATTCACATTAAAACCAAAATTAAAATCGTGAGGTGTAGATAGTTGACCGTAGATTAATGCTTGAAGAATGTATATATGTATGTATAGTTGACCGTAAAAATTGATATATAGGGAGATGGTCAGGGTTGCG
>NW_027113377.1:82255-93305 GCF_000696795.3 Halyomorpha halys | reverse complement strand
ATTCAATTATCAGTTATCATTTTTTATCATTTATGATTTAATTCAATATTTTATATAATTCTAAATTTGTTTGTATACCTTTTCAATTGTATGTTACTCTAAATGTTGTTGTTATCTCTTTTGTTCCATAGCCCTGATGAAGACCTGAAACTCAGGTGGAAACGTCGGCATAAAATAAATAAATATGGTTTTGTTTATTTATGTTGTTTTTTGCTGACCGCACACCCCGACAAACTTCTTCAAGCAAAATTAAAATCATTTATCACAGTAACTATTCCTTAAAAAGGTTGTGATAAAGTTTTAGATTGTCCCTGAGGATGGCCGAATTGGCCGAAACGTCGGACTTATAAGAAAAATAGTCCTACTAAAAAAAGGTAATGAGTTCCCTATTAAACAAAAAAAAAATCTTTTAAAAAGGAAAGATTAGGAATATTAAAGAATTCTTTGTGGATTCTCATTCTTATAAATATACCTATTGTTGAAAAATACCAAAGTTTATTACAAAAACAAAGAGATAAAAATAAAATTAATTCAAAACCTTTAAATTGAAATTTTTTCAACTACGAAGCTATAGTTGGTCATGACTTTAATTTATTAATTATATGGAAAATATTAAAATGTAGATTATGCAATCTTATTAGCAGAGCGATGCCACACACGTGCCAAATACCTAGTAACTTATTTATTTTCCCCCTTGCCATTATGATGGAACACATTTTCCCGTGAATAAGTTATGCTAACAGATTTTTTTCGAATCAGGTATAATTTAAGATTACGAAAAAACTGACTGTAAAATATACACATGTTTATAATACCTTGTTTTGTTTATTATGTAACATTTTGACGTGACAACGTCTTATAAATCATTTTGCGGGATGCCATGTTAGAAAAAGTGTCCCGTAACGGAAATTGACTTCGTTTAACATATGGATATTATATCATATGTATAAAAATTAATTAATATGTATAAATATTTTGTATAACCAAGCAAAAATAAATATCTGAATTCAATATGTGAACTGGTTTATTATTTCAAATATATAACATTGGATTGATTTTAATTTATATTTATGTAATATTAGCATAGAGTATACGTTGTCACGGAAACATGTCGCCTCGGCGCTTCGCGCCGAGGCCTACACGGGCACGGTTTTTTGCACATCAAATGTATCACACCCAATCTAACATGTTCTAGATAGATATAACAGTCAAAATACAGAAAACACCCCTGAGGTTTATTTGCATTAAATTTGGATTATACCTACTTGTTTCGGAAGTATTATTATACCTAAGGGGGTCGGAATAACACGCATCATTCAAAAAGCCTGACTGCCTACAATGAAGAACATTCCTTTCAGTCCCTTAATGTCCTCTACTCTTCCTTAACAACCAACCGATTCACTTCTATCAGACAATAAAAAACTTTCGAGTCACCTTTGTCCAACACCTCTTCTGGAATAACCACATTTCCCTAATCACACGCAAATCCATAACTGTACTCAAACCATTCCTAAGACTCTGTAATTCCATTCCTCAGAACACCCGTCAGCTCCTAGTACAAGAGCCGGGAAGAAAAAAAGGCAGTTATCTCACCCCAATTTTCTATTACTTTAACGAAAACTATGTACAATTAATAGTCAAAATTGATGAGTCTGCCAAGTATAGGTAGGGAGAATAAAAATTAGCGGCTGTTTCAAAACCTTAAAAAAACATTAATTTTTCATTCGGAGCTCTATATCTTAAAAACCACCAACAACACTAGAAAACCTAAGAGCACATTATTTAAAGAAGAGTAAATTTGCTCAAATATTAGCCCAAAAGAGCTATTTACGTCTAATAGTTTTCGAGAAATAGCTTTTTAAAAAGCAAAACTTAATAAAAATGTATGTGACGTACTGAAAGATCAGTAGTTAGTGAATTTATTTTGAAAAATCTATATCTCAAAACCCATTTGACGTACAGATGTCTATTAGCACTAAAATTAAAGCTAGTTTAATGAGCTATAAAGTAGTTTATGATGTTTATCATCGTAGGAGTATTATTTTTCATGAAATTAACTAATATAAATTGATTTATAGTTGCTCGGACAATAAGTTTGATTTATGAAAAACTTCTGTATTTCATGAAAACAACTATTTATACGAAGGTAAAAGCCATAAACTTCTTTATAGTCCATTATACTAGCTTTAATTTGAGTGCTAATAGACATCTGTACATCAAATAATTCCTGAGATATAGATTTTTCAAAATAAATTAACTAACTGACTAATCTTTCAGTAGATTTTTAAGAAATTTTACTTTTTAAAAAGCTATATCTCGAGAACTATTGGACATAAATAGCTCTTTTAAGGCTAATATTTCAGAAAATTTACTCTTCTTTAAATAATGTGCTCTTAGGTTTTCTAGTGTTGTTGGTAGTTTTTAAGATATAGAGCTGTGAATGAAAAATTAGTGCTTTTTAAGTTTCCGAAACAGCCGCCATTTTTTATTCTCCCTACATATACTTGGCAGACTCATCAATTTTGACTATTAATTATACATAGTTCGCATTAAATTAATCAAAAACTGGGATGAGATAACTGCCTTTTTTTCTTCCCCGCTCTTGTACTATATGAAGGGCTATCTGCAGGACTAGAGTTGAGACTGAAGAGACTCGTGAATTGTTTTGTAAGATTTATCTTTGGGTTCCCTAGGCGCTCTCAAGTCTCTCGCTGGTATTCCGAGTTGAAGTGGCTCTATCCAACCTCCCGAAGGCAATACCTCCTTGGTGTTTTCCTATTCCAAGTTCTTAAAATCAAAAAACCGACCTATAGCCTAGATCTTCTCACTATTCGTTCATCCATCCACTTATTAAACACCAGATCCTAACCGATTGATTTATATATGCCCTCATATAGAACCACCTTCTTCAGAAAATCCTTCGACATACATGCAACCTCCTTCTGGAATTCGTTAATCCTCATCCATTCTTTCCTTTCAACAACACCTATTCCTTCACTTATTGTATAACCAAACTTCCACATCATTGTAATAAAATAAATAGGCATATATTGATTAACATTATAAACAGTAGTAAAGCCGATATACTAATGTAATTTCATTTTACTATCTGAAAATTTGTAAATGCTTGTCACATAAAAATTTTAATATATGAACCATGTATTTATTCTTAGGTGACATATGTCCCGGAATAAAATTATTTTTTTTTTTTATTAATTTTTTCATTCATTCATTCAGTCCGATTGACGCATACTTGTAAATAAGATATCGACTCGTAATAAACAGAAAGTTCGTTAGGCCATTATTTTGACATTTACCTGCAAAAAAAAAAAAAAAAAAAAAAGGAACACATTTTTTGAACTCGCTGCCTTCTCGCGAAATATTGAGTGGTCGAATTTATGTTCGGAGAATATTATCTCTACACGATCAAGCTTAGCTTCCTCTTTGCAGTCATTTCGACAAACAGTAGGTGTAGCTAAGCCATCAAACATTCCTTTAAAATTAAACACTATTCCATAATTGGATTTTTAAGGCTCGTCGCAAGTGATCATGAACATTGGAATAAATTTCTAAACATTTACTTACTTCTCGGACACAAGCTAAAACTATTTTTAGATTATAGTCCCCAAGGTCATTATCGATGCTGAACAAAAGACCAACGTTCAAATGGCTTAACAAACCTGATATGAAAAATACAATGTTTTATAAGATTAACGAAAGCTAATATTTTTATTTCAAAAGCTTCTTAAAAAATATGTAAATATTAGGAGAAATTTCATCGACAAAATTAAATTGTGCTCACAGACGCAGCTGAAATAGAATTTAATATTTTATTAGAAATTTAATCTAAATAAATAAATATATTTCAGACCTATGGTCATAGATATCTAGATATATTTTTTTAAAAAAGTAAATATTAACAAAAATTATCTAAATAGTCTCAACACTTCTTTAGTTAATCATATCACATGTCCAACTTTTCGGACATCATCAAAGACAATCATAATTTTAGTTCACATGCTCAACATTTATTTATAACACTTCCAGGCTGTTATTCCCAAGTCAAATATACACAGTAAAAAAACAACCTTTATTTGTCATCATAAAATACAATAAATTTTATTCTTTAAAAACACTTCGGCATAACTGAGCCTGAAAAATATTATAAAAAAATGTTGAGCATGTGAAACTAAAATTATGAGCGTCCTATAATTGAATAAAGAAGGTTGAGATTTTTAATAATAAAATTACAAGAATAGTTGAGAAAATATATAGTAATTTGGAAGACGTGGAAAGAGTAATCAGGACCAGGAGACTGAGATTTTACGGGCACATGGTTAGAATGAAAAGTAAGGAATTATTTTAAGAAAGTGTGAAGCTAAAAACGTATAGGGGGATATGTAAAAAAGGAACTGGGTAGACTAAAAATAATGGATGAAGACTACTTGGATAGAGAGCATTTTGGGAATAAACTAAGAGAAGCTGGTGGGGAAGAAGGAGAGATGAGGGGAATGGACTGAGGAAGAGCGAGAGGAACAGTCCAGGAGGATGAAAGGGTGTTGGAGTACAAGGAAGGCATAAGGTGTGATGATGAATCGAAAAAGATATTCGCGTGGTCTTTGGTGGCCGGTTCGTGAAAAAAAAAAATACTAGTCTCAAACAAAATAATGAAAAAATATATAATTTTTTTTTTGTTATTATTCAAGATATCGCACTAGTATTTCTAAAGTGACACAACTCAAAAATCGGTGTTTCTGAATTATGACTATAAATATATCTTTATGAATCATCAAAACTGTATCAACCTAGCTTCAGAGCTTGTCCGCCAGAGGGCACTTGTGTCACTCTTGCTGCCTTAATGCTATTCCCCCTCCATAGGCAAGAGTGTCACATTGTCAGTTGTCTTGAATTTTGAGTTGTGTCACTTTAGAAATACTAGTGCGATATGTTTAGTGGCTTCAAAACACGAAAAAATATATATTTTACCTACTTCAGTGTCTGAGTTCACTGTTGTTGATTTCAGTGAAAATAAAACCCACTTTTTTTTTTTTTTTTTTTTTTTTTTTTTTTTTTTTTTTTTTATGATCTTTTCTCTGAACAACTAGAAATTAATATTTTGGAAAATATCATAAAAACTATTACTTCTAGGAAGATAAACGTCATAAACTACTATATACTGATAAATATATTTTTAATTTGAGTGATAATGGATATCTGGTCTATCATAGGTTTCTCAAAATAAATTAAGGAACTACTAATTTTTGAGAGCAATCTTTATAAAATGTTGAAATTTAAAAAGCTATATTTCCTCAATTATTGAACTAATATGTTAGGGCTCATGTTTTAGCTAATACACTCTACTTTAAATGATGTTCTCTTAGGTTTTTCTAGTGTTGTTGGTAATTTTAAAGATATAAAGCTCCAAAAGAGAATTTTGTTTAACGTTTTGAAACAGCCGCCATTTTTTATTCTCTCTACTTATACTTGGCTGACTCATCAATGTTGACTAGTAATTAAAAATAGTTTTTATTAAAGTAATCAAAGATTTGGATGAAACAACTGTCATTTTTCTCCTCTTGGGCTCTTGTACTAATTATACTGTTACTGTACTGTTCCTATGGGTAGTAGCACGATGTTATACCTGAAGCCTTCCACAAAAAAAAAAAAAAAATCAAATAGGACGAGTAATTTCTAAATTCAAACCATTCAAATAATGAAACTATCAACAAATAAAACAAAAATTAAAGAAAGAAAAATTTGAATAACGAAAATAAAGTGGTGAATTCGAAATCTTTACACATGATGTCTATATTTTAATCTTTCTATCTTATTATAATCTTCCAATCTCCTTTCATAACACGATAATCTTATATTTCAATGGTTCTAACACAAGAACTATAAGAGTGATGCAAAATTGCATAAGATTACAAATTTGTTTTTTAACATCAATTGTTCGTCAAATATAATTTTTTTATGAGTTAATGAATAATAATAGAAAAGAAATATGTAATAAATTTGAAGCTAGTAATCGAAAAGAAATACGATCAACGATTAGAATTTATTTCTTTATAGTACAAGAGCTAGGGAGGAAAAACGGTCGTTATGCCACCCCAATTTTTGAATACTTCAATGAAAAATTTGTATAATTACCAGTCAAAACTGACGAGTCTGCGAGTGAGTAAGTAGAATAAAAAACGGCGGCTGTTTTAAAACCTTAAAAAAAAAACATTAATTTTTCATTTGGAGATCTATATCTTAAAAACTACCAACAACACTCGAAAATCTAAAAGAACATTATTCAAAGAAGAATAAATTTGTTGAAATATGAGCTCTAATAGAGCTATGTACGTCCAATAGTTCACGAGCCTTTTAATAAGCAATATATCATAAAAATGTACTGAAATATCAGTAGTTAGTGAATCTATTTTGAGAAATCAACATCTCAAAAACCATTCGACGTACAAATGTCTATTAGAAATCAAATTAAAGCTAAATAATTGCAATAAAGAATAGTAGTTAATTAACCTTTACCTTTATAGGAATAGTAGTTTTCATGATATTTGATAATATAAATTGATTTATAGTTGTTCGGACAATAGGTTTGATTTATGAAAAACTTTATTTTAGAAACCATAAGACATACAGATGTCTAAAGCTAGTTAAATTTACTATAAAATAGTTAATAATGTTTATCTTTGTAGGAGTAGCAGTTATTATAATATTTGACAAAATAAACTCACAAAATATTAATTTCTAGTTGTTCTTATAAAATGTTGGATTTTTGAAAAATTTATCTCTAGATCCATAAGACGCACATATGTCTGCCAACACTCAAAATAAAGGAAATTTAACTTACTTAAATAGTTTATGACACCTATCTTAGTAGGGGTAATAGTTTTTAAGCTATTCTCATATGAATATAAATTTGGCAAATGAAAATTTGTCCGAACAACTATAAATCAATTTATTTCAGCAAATTTCATGTAAGCTATTACTCCTAGGAAGATAAACATTATAAACTACTTTCTAGCTCATTAAACTAGCTTTAATTTGAGTGCTAATAGAGATCTGTACGTCAAATGGTTTTTGGGATTATAGAATTTTCAAAATAAATTCATTAACTACTGATCTTTTAGTACATTTTCATGGAAATTATATGCAAATTTACCCTACTTTAAATGATGCTCTCTTAGATTTTCTATTGTTGTTGGTGTTTGTAAAGATACAGAACTCCGAATAAAAAATTAATTATTATTAACGTTTTGAAACAGCCACCATTTTTTATTCCCCCTACTTATACTTGGCAAACTCATCAATTGTTACTAGTAATTATTCCTAGTTTTCAATTCTGTAATCAAGAAATTGGGGTCTTCTTTCTTTCTGAATTGTGAACAAGGCAAAGAAAAATCGGAAAGGTCTTCATTGATTCGTTGGCCTGAGTTGGTAACAGGAATAGTCTAACTGCTAGTTTATAGGGCACCTTGGTCAATGGTGGCTCAATATTCCAATGTACTGTCTACCTCGATTACTCACATTATTAATTTATTCACTACAATAAGTGGTATTTTAGGATTACTCGGAGTGTAAATAACGAATATAAACTTTGTTCCTGCCAATAATACAAAATCTTAACAAATATTAATGAGGCCGTGAAGTATGTATCGAATCATAAGAGATCGATTTTTTTTTCCAATTCGAACTCCTGTCTCTATTTTTCTTTTAATCATTTATCGCATTGTTAAATATTTTGTATTTAGAAATTGTTTATTATTGCTAAAACTAAGAACTGATTTTATTATTTTTTCTAATTGAAAATAGGTAAAATTAAAGGTACTATAGAGGAATATTTTTTAAATTTATAATCTTTGCACTTTATTGAGACTCGTTAATATTGTTTAAAGAAATAAATTTTATCCATTTTCGTCTCAAAATATAATAATATTTATTATTCTTTAATTATATTATTTCAAAATTTTTTTGAGACAAGGTAATATTTATTAAATAAATCAATTTTAAATCCAAATCCGTCTCAACACTTTATTTATTCATTTGTCCAACGTTTCGGCCTTTCTAGCCATCTTCAGGGACATCTTTAATACAAAAATCCTTCTCACATTAATTTATATTTTCTATTTGCAGGCTATTCTGCCCAGGTCATTTTCTTTATTTAAAGTTCAAACCTCTTTATTTAAATTTTAAAACCATTAACATTTATTTTTTCTATAAGATTATCAACAGTATAAAACACCACACCATATAACAAACCATTTATAACCTACCACTCCTTTTTGTTATATGGTGTGGTGTTTTATACTGTTGATAATCTTATAGAAAAAATAAATGTTAATGGTTTTAAAATTTAAATAAAGAGGTTTGAACTTTAAATAAAGAAAATGACCTGGGCAGAATAGCCTGCAAATAGAAAATATAAATTAATGTGAGAAGGATTTTTGTATGAAGATGGCTAGAAAGGCCGAAACGTTGGACAAATGAATAAATAAAGTGTTGAGACGGATTTGGATTTAAAATTGATTTATTTAATAAATTTATTATTCTTTTATAAGTCCGACGTTTCGGCCAATTCGGCCATCCTTAGGGACAATCTTAATACAATTTTAGAACTACATCATTTAAAAAAAAACAACTTGTGCAGGCTATTCTGCTCAGGTCATTTATATCAGTCCGAAAATTACCTAATCACTAATTAGTCGATTGTTCACATTAAATTAAAAATTAAAACTTCTTATCACAGTCAACCGTCTTAGTTAAAATTTATAAGTTTAATATTAGTCAGTTTTACTTTAAATTTAATGTGAACAATCTACTAATTAGTGATTAGGTAATTTTCGAACTGATATAAATGACCTGAGCAGAATAGTCTGGATAAAGTTGTTTTTTAAATTATGTGGTTCTAAAATTGTATTAAGATTGTCGTTGAGGACGGCCGGATTGGCCGAAACGTCGGACTTGTAAAGGAATAAAAAATGTTTTGAGACGAAAACGGATCAAATTTTACTTCCTTAAACATTTTTTTTTTTAATTCGTGCTTTAAGTCCTGTAAGACTATTTCAATAAGGATAAAACCTATCAGGTATTAAAGACGACTTAATTGTACATTCAATCGCCGAGTTAAATGAAAATTGTTAGAGCCTTTTATGAAAAAATCTTTAAAAAAATTTTAGAATACTCTAATTGTCGGACTACAAGTGCATCAATTTGAATGAATAAGTTACTATAACAACCCAGAAGTACACATGCTCTAAATATGTAATTTCAGTTTCGTGGGACTTTTCGTTTTTGATCTATGCTGTTCAAGTACAGACCATTTTGCGAGACTTGGTTATTTCAAAATTAGCAACGAATGAAAATAATAGCTAAAGTTGCCATAGAAACGGAAATTATTCATGAATGAACCATTGATAAATAAATATCGTATCCATGGTAATATTATCTATTAGTTTCAACTATAGGTCATTTTTGCCCAATATTGGACTCAGGAGACTTCAAAACATGACCCGGGTTCTTGGAGGTCCGTAGTGCCATAATAATAATAATAATAGATAAGTAAAAGAAAGTAAATATCAACGTACCGCCGAAAAATATGAACATATTCTATCCAGAGCACGGGTCCTTACATGTAATTGATTTAAAAAATGAAATATGCCCTAACAACAAAATATGGTAATTCATCTTTCTCCCCCCTTTTTTTTAATTAAAAAAACCTGAATTCAATAAATAGAGGAGGTTTATCAGTTAAATATTAAGAAATAAAAATAAAACTACTACTACTAATACTAATACTACTAAACTACTACCCATGAAATTGCTTATTCCGACGTTGTGGCAGATACAATTTAGTGGTTAACATGAAAAATAAAACTATTTCTGGAATCAAATATTGAGTTTAGTACCAAAAATAAGTTCATCACATAGAGAAAATACGGACATTAAAATATAATAAAAATTAAATGAACGATAAAATAAAATAGGCTGCTATTTAAGCATTATTGGATATCTAAAAATTCGAACGTAAAACTTAGACCTGAAGGAATTTATAATATTACATACTTATTCCACGTAGTATTTAATACTCTCTAATATTAATATAAGATAAATCTTGAAATAAAAAAGTAGAAGCACCATTTTATACTTCAAAAATCGATCAATAAATAAATAATAAATCAATCAGAATATATATCTATGAGTTGTTGTCAAGACAATAAATATTTCTATAATATAAAATCAAGTTATAATCACAATAATTACCTTTACTATTATATACCAGTACATAGTATAATATATAATGACTAATACACACACAAAAATAATATTTGTTAATAAATTGACAAATAATAGCTATTGAGAAATAATATTTTTCTCTTGAAATTCTTACAATATAAAATCATATTATAATCAGAATAAACAAAAATAAAAGATATAGATTGCGCCCCTTAACCACCCGTGATAGGAAAGGTTTTACTGATAACAAGGCCCCAATTCCTACGGTCCTGACTCATCCTGTTGGGTAACAATAGAATTAGTTAGTAAAATCGGAAGTGCTCGCCCTAAGGAAAACAATGGCGTCGCTCCAAGAGATAGGTGTGCTATTTACATGTCATCTAGTAAATAATATATAAATTATTCGAGCCATATAATATTTTAGGGAGTACAACCCCAAAACAAAATGCATGAATATTTATAACTTCCCTATTCTCTTAGCGACTTTTATCCTCATTTTTTAAAATCAAAATGATAAACCCTGAGTATGGTTCCGTAAATATTTCATTTGTATCAGATATAAACTTGTGACAATGAGCAGGATACTAAATACTATAAAATTTACACCTGATTAAGGAATAACGGATATTCCAACTAACTAACGATCAAATGTAAATCTGAGATATTAATCACCTTTTCATTTTTAATTCGAATACACAGATACTTTATTAGCATTGACAAATAAATTCACACATAGATTCTAAAATTGTTTCTTAAAGATAAAGAAACATAGTTTATTTTCAACGAGATTATATTACACATACCATATTAT
>NW_027113377.1:78201-82161 GCF_000696795.3 Halyomorpha halys | reverse complement strand
ATTGTAGTTTAAGGTAAATATATATAAAACATGACGGATTCATTACTAAATTCACTACTAAGCGACACTAAATCTAAAAGGATTACTTGAGTAAGATCGATGATCGACTGAAGGAATCTCTTACAATAGATGCCATTACAATGATGGGATTTTAATGAGGTTTTATCGAACACAGGGTAAACAGATCGAGTGTTAATCGAGTTTCCATTCTCTTGAGGCCAAATGCTCTTGAACGAAACCGAATATGAATTATACTAATGATCTCAAAGACCTAATCAAACCGATCTGGACCTACGGACTTGAACTTAGGAGGACAGCTAAATTTTGTTACATGAAGTGGTTCGAATCCTTCAAGACCTAAGTCCTTAAGGCAATAGTCAATGCACCATATTATGTAACAAGTAAAAAATTACATCATGATCTCGAGATCCCATACTTCGAGATTTTTAAACTATTACCAGAATCGCAATCCTAAACCCTTAACACAACCCTATGTAACACCAACCATTCCTATAATTCTCCTCGAACATTGAAACGACAGTGATCCCGAGGTCTTTTGTAAATTTGCAGTTGGAGTGACTTTCGATGCATTTATAAAATAAATAAATAATAGATAAAATGACTCATGACACCGTACAAACGTGCATAGAATACCAATGAAATACAATGCAAAAAAAAAGTGGTCCACACGTTCAAAAGATAATTGAATTAACTACCAAAATAAATAAATACAATAGAAGGAAAAAGTCTGTTCCCAGCTTCAAGAGATATTCTCGGCAATGACGGATGTCAGTAAATATCA
This sequence comes from Halyomorpha halys, assembly GCF_000696795.3. Lineage (NCBI taxonomy): Eukaryota > Metazoa > Arthropoda > Insecta > Hemiptera > Pentatomidae > Halyomorpha > Halyomorpha halys. The sequence continues at coordinate 81,359 of NW_027113377.1, read as the reverse complement.
GAAAATGTTTGTTTTTTATTTCGACCAACTTATTTTCGATCAAGCTGTCCATAATATTCACTTCAAGCGGAACGGATGAGGAAGAATATGCCAAAGGCGGCGGTTCGATGGGCAGCTACATCCCAAGTCCGAAGGCCGTGAGCGGGTATTGTGGGAATGCACTCAGGATTTAAATTGAAGGATGTCAGAGATGTACGATGGACGCCGGGATTGGATACCTTAGTAGTGGAAGGATGCAAGAAAATATTTACGACAGAAGGAGGGAGTAAAGCCAGTTCAACTCTTCATAAAATCGGATGACAGAGGCGTCCCTTGAGATTCCAAAGACAGGTAGGGGTAAAAAAAAAAGAAGCTATGTAAAGAAACCAGGAATTTACAAAAAACCTTGAGAATGATAATTACAAATAAATTATACTGAAAAACAGTTAATAAGAATTACGGCTAACCTTAATATAAAATAAGGCACAAGTATACAAATGTAACTCTATATATTGGAGAAGTTTGTCAGGGAGTGCGGTCAGCAAGGAACAACATAAATAAACAAAACCATATTTATTTATTTTATGCCGACGTTTCGACCTGAGTTTCAGGTCTTCATCAGGGGTTGTGGCGTAGAAGGTAGGCTTGTAACTCTATGTAGTGGTTAAATGAGTATATAAGGGGTATTCATGATGTTGTGTTAAATGTTATATGTTTTACCATGTTAAATGTTATAACTATAAGATTGTGAGCAGCCCTATTTAAAGCCATGTTAAACGTTAAATGCATAAGAGCCCCTAGCGTATTTTCTCAGCAACTTGTTGTATAAGCCTTTATGTTTATAACCTTCCTTCCAGACCCTCATGTTATTGTTTACCTCAGTTTTGATTTAAGTAATTAATTAAAACATGCCTAGAGTGAGGTCTTATTGATCTTCAAACTTGTGAAGAAGAGAATGAAGATGAGCTAATTGACAACTGTATTGAAAGTCACAACAACTAATATGGCGGCGATCTCAACTGGTCTATTGTGTGACGTCATTCTCGATTTAACTGACCAAGTAACAGACTCTCAGCCATGTTAAATGTTATTTCGTTTTACCACGGCAAAAGAAGGCCATTGTTTTCGATTTAACACGAGTTTTTCCATTTAACACGCTTTAACATAGATCATGAATACCCCTATAATGAGGAAATGTTCGACCAAGGGTGCTGGTTATAACCTGTCATCGTAAAGGGGGGGGGGGCATACCCTATTTCCCTTGGAAGAGAAAGTGAAGCCAAAAACAGAGGAGTTAAAACCGCACTCGGAACTTAGGTTTACATTGAGATTAATAGAAATATCCGCCATTGTAATCTAAACAAAACAGAAGGCTGCCGATGATTGGGTCCTACTCCTCTGTTATTCCTAGATTTCACTGTAAGACCAGTCTTTTTGGCTTCACTTTTCCTGGCAGCTTATCCCCTCCATTGTACTCATTCCTCCAAGCAATAAAATGATTCATATTCAAGCAAATTTATGCACGACCTCAACTGAAAAGGTCCCATTGGAGTTTCGTTAACCCTCTTCGTCGAAAGCCGCTATCAAATCAAAGCTATTAAGCTAGTAATGATAACATTGCGTAAAAGTGAGCGCACGCACACTCGTCATGTTTATGTAAATTTACGTACTGTTTGTTACCTTAACTAATGTTTAAACTTTAGATATTCACAGGACAAATATATGATGAGGAGTGTAACCAGACGCTGGCCTCACAGCAGCGTTACTAATAGAAAGGAAATGGCATAGCCTGACCTTCCGGCAGCTGTCAATTGGTTAAATGCCTCCTTGATCAGATAATGCATTATCAGCATTCCCAGGCTCTGCGCATCTAATTGTTAATCTAATCCTCTTTGGCTAACCTCTTTGTTCGTCTAATTGCGGCTAATGTAGCCGAGATACAAACTATCTCCGCCAACAGATTTTAGTTAAATAGATAACAGAATAAATCTTCGAACAGATTTAAGAAAATAATTAACTCCACCAAAAACTATCTAGAATTCTTAACCTATCTAACTAGAAGAATCCAAGAGGAATTGAAAGCTTCGCGATTTAGTTAAGGGTTTAAGAATCGATAAGCCACTCGAAGAGGTGGTATGTTTAACGGAACGCGATCCATCAACGTCACCAAACCTGGAGCAACTTTCGGCGATAATAAAGAACTGCCTACCCACTGAAGAATTATTTTAGATCTTCAATATAGGACACCAGATAGCTATCTACAAGTTTAAGCCGTATAAAGAATAATATAATAATTAATTTTGTTAAATTAGCTTAATAAAAAAAAATTTGATCTTGAAATAAATATGGATAAAACCGAATATACGGTTTGCAGGAATGGCAATAAGAAACATGAGGAAATACATCTGAGCAGGTAGAGAGGTTTTAATGAATTAAAAAGGGAATGAGAAAATAAAAGGCAGGAAATTTTGTTATTTTTCGATTTCGAATTGTCTTAGATTCTCCCTTAACTCCAGGAACTTATAATTTAGGATTCACAGAACTAGTATTCTTCGTACAGTTCTACATAGGTGTAAAGTGTAGCCTCTTACACTAAGGGAGGAACAATATCTCGAGGATTTCGAAAATAAATTTTTTAAAAAATTATTCGGACCGAAAAAGGTCGAGTTAACTGGAGAATTCAGAAAGCTACACAGCGCCGAATTGCATGAACTACTCCCGGTAAATATAATTCAGGTGATAGTATTACAGCGACAAAGATGGACTTTAGTAGCGGGCGTATCTCTTGTGGGAAGACTGATCTAGTAGATTTGGATTTGAACGTGATACGACGCTATTTGATAGGTGTGTGTAGTTAGTAGTTATAGTTATCGAACCTTATAGTTCGCTAAGCCTTTAATTTTTTACTTAATTATACAAAAGGTTATGAAAACGAAATTCGGCAAACCAAAATACGGCATTATTTTATTGTATTATACAATATAAATAACCCATTTCATAACATAAAGATATGAAAGCTTAATTTTTTTTTAAACAAAAGAATCTTAACTTCAAAGATTCGTAAAATCCTCAATGCTCTTTATTTTGTTACTAATAAAACCATCCATAAAGACCTAAATGTTCCTTATGTAACCGATCTAGCCCGAACCCGATATTATTCCTTCCATAATAAACTCCCT
>NW_027113377.1:68678-76881 GCF_000696795.3 Halyomorpha halys | reverse complement strand
TAAATTGATTTATAGTTGTTCGGACAAATATTCATTTGCCAAATATATTCATATGTGGATATCATAAAAACTACTAAGAAGATAAGTATCATAAACTATTTTATAGTAAGTTAAGTTTTCTTTATTTTGTGTGTTAGCTGAATCTAGAGATATTTTTTCAAAAATCCAACTTTTTATACGAATAACTATAAATTAACATTTTGTGAGTTTATATTGTCAAATATCATAAAAACTACTACTCCTGCAAAGATAAACTTAATTAACCATTTTGTAGTAAATTTAACTAGCTTTAATTTGAGCGTTGACAAACATCTGTACATCAAATGGTTTCTGAAATGGAGTTTTTCATAAATTAAACTTATTGTCTGAGCAACTATAAATCAATTTATTTTAGCAAATATCATGAAAACTACTATTCATACAAAGGTAAAGGTCAACTAACTTTAATTTGAGTGCTAATAGACATCTGTACGTCTCATAGTTCCTGAGATATAGATTTCTGAAAATAAATTAACTAACTACTGATATTTCAGAAGATTTTTTAAGAAATTTTGCTTTTTAAAAGCTATATCTCGACAACTATTGGACGTAAATAGCTCTTTTAGGGCTAATATTTCAGCAAATTTACTCTTCTTTAAATAATGTTCTCTTAGATCTTCTAGTGTTGTTGATAGTTTTTAAGATATAGAGCTCCGAATGAAAAATTAAGGTTTTGAAACAGCCGCCATTTTTTATTCCCCCTACCTATACTTGGCAGACTCATTAATTTTGACTAGTAATTATATATAGTTTTCATTAAAGTAATCAAAAATTGGGGTGATATAACTGCCTTTTTTTCTTCCCGGCTCTTGTACGATGAGAGGCCACTGGTTCGTGGCACAACTAGGAGCTTCATGGATGAACTCGGGGTCGATGTCCAGGACGTGGCTAGGTTGACAGAGAATATAATACTCGACTCCACCACATGCATACATTGCATATCTTGTTTGTTAATTTATTTATTACTTCATTGTCTTTGTATATATTTTTAATATTTATTTTATATTAATTTTAACATATTTTGTTGTTTTTTTTTTTTATTATTTGTATTTGTTACTTACGTATCTTTCTTATATTTTCTCATATCTCTATCACGGCCTTCAGACCTTTATTCGCATTTCTAATACCCTTCCAATCTTCAATTCCCGTATCTTCGACTACCTTCTGTCCACACAATTCCGGGAGAATAACAATTGAAAATTTCAAAAAGCTTCATATATTTTCTGTATTAGATTTTCGTTTATAATTGTAAATATGTACACTAGCAGAAATTATATCTTTTCATTTATTATTTTTTAGTTTAACTGTATTTGATTTTTTATCATTGCTTTTTTATTTTTATATACTACCACAAGTCATCTTATGTTTTATGATAAGACAAGTGGTTTTATTTTATTTGTTTTGTCATTATTTTATGTATTCTGTTAAATTGTATATTTTTAAATTCATTGTATTACTTTATTTTATGAAATCTTGTAATTTCATCTCCATTTTGTAATTTACTCTAAGGCTCCAAAGCCTAATTTTGACGCCTGTAAATTATTCTAAAGTGATCAATCCCAGAATAACTAAAGATTATTATTATTACTCTGTTAAAGGCACATTGGGTTGAAACCAAAATATGAAAGGGAAAAAGAAGGGAAAGAAAAGAAAAAAGAGAGCGAAGGGGAGAAGGACGGAAAAAGAGGGAAAAAATCATGAAAAAAAAGAAAAAGGTAAAAAAAAGGCAGAAAAAAAGTCATGTTCTTATGTTATATATTAATAATGTTTATAATTATTATTGTATACCTGGCTAGGCTTAATTATCGTGAGATTAAAAATATTTTCTGATTAGACTAAGATAAGATCATACAACTTAGTATTTCAATCAGGGTTTTCTCCCTATTTAATTTCATTTCATTTTCATATATAAATTCAAAATTTATACTGAATATTATTTTATTGAAAAATGCAATGTACGGAAGTAACAGGGTAAATAAAATTGAAGCAAATATTAAAAAAAAAAAAAAAAAAGAAACTCATCCCTTATTATAATATAGGCCATTTTTTCCTTCTCTTGATTACTTAATCAATAGCTAATCTGAATCCTAACAGTTCCTATTTAGATGGTCCCCTTTCTCCTGATATTCCTTTAATCTAAAAGATAGTTTTTTTTACCTATTTAATCTCAACGATAAACAGCGTTTAAGATTACAAAAAAAAAAAAGGCAAAGGAACATTAAACAAATCAAAGAGAAGTAAAATGCAAAAAATGCAATAGAGTATTATATTTATGTAGATATAATGTATGTATCTATATATACGTATTTATATATTATATTACAATGATAATTTTATGTCAGAAGATAAAGCCAATTTATCGAAATTAATAAAATGTATAAATTATTAAAGGATAATATTGTAGACTAGAACATTATTACAATACCAAATGTATTTGTAAAATTGTATAAATATAATGAATAGTCTATATAATACAATTTTTAATTTATGTGTATGTATGTTATAGAGCCATGTATATTTATAGATGTGAGGTTCACGGTATTCGGCACTTCAGCGTAGGTAGAAAAACATTCTGGGTCCTGTTTCATAATGAAAGCTAATAGTATTAGCTGACAGTAGAAATGTAGAAACTAGCGTGTTAATAATACTAATCCTTTTTTTTTCATAATAGAAATGACTATTAGTGATATTACAGGAATTAAAAAATACTAAAGTACAAACTAGTATTATACAAGTCTGTGTAATTGAATTAAGATAAATCCACAAGACTAATAGTAGGGCCTATTGGTTAGGTAGTATAGGACTCCAATGGGAGTCTTGGGCGAAAAAAAAGAAAGACTAATAGTATTAGTTTGTACTTTATTATGAAACAGAGCCCTGGTCTACCTTAAGAATTAGTTTATACCTCTGTTGTAGTTTTTTTTATCTTAAAAACTGATTATTTCGTTTTAATGCTCGCAGAACAAAAATAAATAGAAATATGGAGTAACTTTACGACGAAAGGAGAAGGGATTTGAAAAATAATTTTAATCTTCCACCTTTGATACCGATATTTAAAGTGTTTGATTTAATTATTTGAGGTGCTATAAACGTATCATCATTCACTGATAACGTATTTGTCAATGGTTTACGTTGTAAGAACAGTCTTATCAAAAGATCGTGGATATTACCAAGAGGAAAAAATAATTAAGTTTTTTCGTTTACCTACTATTTTCTTTTTATTGTTTTATAATATACTTTTTTACGACATTAATTATTAAAATATTTCTTCTAAAAAGTTATATGTTGCAAATTCTCTGATGATGGGGTGACAACGTTGAAAGGTTGTTATTGTTTTTTAATGATATAAAATAAAATAATTAAAACAAGGAAGAGTACTTCTCATTCACAGGATCTAATTATAATTGATAATATTTCTTTTTTAAGGTTAACAAAGTTAAAAATTTGAGCAACAAAAAAAAAAAGAATACAGAAGCATTTATACAAAGAGGGAATATTCATAAGAGACAATAACTCTGAGACGTGGAAACATAACGCTATTCTGGATATCATTCAGGACAAAATCCCCAGAAACTGGGAAATACGTTTGTGTGGAGCAGACTGATAAAATAACAAAGACATGTCACGTTTAAGTATCAATTAATCTATTTTTTTATTTCTTTTTATTTACAACTGTATACATATATACACATCAAGTAAATTTGCTGTAAGTGATATTATGACATGATACAAACATGTTGAGAATCTAGCCATTGATAGAACTCCAAAAACATTTCTAAAGGAGAAGATCTCGAGGTCATTTTCTTTTCAGACGCCTAGGAGGATTATTAGGTAGTGAAAGAAAAGCCAGGTAAGAAACGAGTTGGTTTGGGTGGTTGGGAAGTTTATCATTGAAGGATTGGTATCTGGTTCTGGCCAAATGTGACAAAATAAGGAGCATTAAGGATTTTACGAAGATTGAATTCGGGAGGAATTCGATGGTTTAGTGGAGCCCCATAGCTCAACTCCGTCTGCCCAGATAGGCCTTATAATAGTCATGTAGATCAGTCTTTTGTAATGGATTGGAAGTTTGGACCGTTTGTCTAGTAAATGTTGTAATCATCGGAATCGAGGAGCAGTTTCCTTTCTTTTCAGTCTTGTATGAGGATTCCATGTCAGTCGTTTGTCCAGATTTAGTTCTAAGTAACGGATCTGTTCAACAGGAATAAGTGGGATATTATTAAAGTATACTGTGGGGCAAAACGAAGGTTTACGACGAATTAATCTATTTTAAATATTTGTTAAAACACAATAATTATTCATATTAAAGGAAACTGGTCTAATTGCGGTCAAAAGAACTCAAATAGGTAGAATTACAATAACATTCCAAGATTAGAGGGTCTCGAGACTGCCTTATTTTCAGATTCCTCGGAGGGTAGTCAGGAATTGCAGAAAAGGAAGAAAAGAAATCAATGGGTTTGGGGTTGTTAGGAAGTGTGTGTTAGATCGCCTAAATAGGGAACATAGAAGTCATTATGGATGATTTTTGCTTGCGAAATATCAAAGAGCATTGAGAATTTTACAAAGGAGAGGAATTCGAAGGTTTAGAGGAACTCCGATATTAAAGTCGTTATATTGTATATACCAGCCCTTATTACAGTCATGTTAATGTGTTTTTGTAATTATTTAAAAAATTTTGAACCACCGTGCACCGGCTCTATTGCTATTGAGCGTATTTATTCTTGAGGTCTCCATGATTTGTCGAGATCTACAATCCGAGATACATGATTAATGCAATTTCAATGTAAAAGATACTACTATCACATGAGCATAATATTCACAAAGGCAGGATATACCATTTGTAAATTAGTTTCAAACTGAACTGAAGGTAAGTGGTGGGGAGTTGAGGTCAATAATGTACAACTTGCAAATGGACACAATTAATTAATTAATTAATTTACTCGATCCATTATAATCATTCGACTGATGAAATTACTAATTGAACCTTTCACTAATTAAATAATTTTGACGTTTTCGAAGTGTTGGCAAATAATAAAATGTGAATTTAAAATTTTATGAAAGAAATAATTGATTCTCACAAAAATAGACTTTGTGTGTCAAACATCTTTAAATTTATTAAAGGAACGTCCTGTTGGCGGTCAATAAGGGTATGAAATAGTAGAAGAAAACTTTTTATTGTTAACAAACGTTTCAGCATACTTCGCAGGATTTCGTTAGGGCTAAATTAAAAACAAGATACAAACTTTTCAGAGCAATTTTTAGGTTATAAAATATATAAAACAAATACTAATTTAAGGAAGTATACATATAAGTGGACTAGAATTTACAAAACCATTGTTCTTTATCCTTCCTACTGTTCTTTATGGATATGAGGCGTGGTCTCTTACACTAAGGGATGAATAGCGTCTTAGGGTTTTCGAAAATAAAGTATTACGCAAAATATTCGGACCGAAAAAGGATGAATTAACGGGAGAATTTAGAAGATTACACAATGGAGAATTAAGGGACCTACACCCGGTAAATATAATTCAAGTTATAGCATTACGGCGTATAAGATGGGCGTGTAAGGTTTTAGGGCTAAGTAACGAGCGGATCCCTCAAATGGTAATAAACACTGAACCAACGGGTAAACCTCCGAGGGGTAGACCGAAACGTAGATGCGAGGATTATTGGAACTATTGGACGTAAATAGCTCTTCTACGACTAATATTTAAGCAAATTTACTCTTCTTTAAATAATACTCTTTTGGATTTTCTAGTGTTGTAGGTAGTTTATAAGATATAGAGCTCCGAATGTAAAATTAATGTTTTTTTAAGGTTTTGAAACAGCTGCCATTTGCATTGGCAGACTCATCAGCTTTGAATAGTAATTATGCATAGTTATCATTAAAGTAACCAAAAATTGGGGTGAGATAACTGCCTTTTTTTCTTCCCGGCTCTTGTACTATATATCCTGAGATATTCCAGCTCCTGTTGACACCTTCGACAAATGATAATGTAATCGTTTATACCTAACCATAGTTGTGACCAAGAAAATAAAAATAAAGCTTATTAAAATAATTTTTTTTTTTAAAATAAGACTTGACGTGTTTATAATACCTAGAAAAAATTACATGTAATTCTTTACTCTACATACGCTATCATAAAATGTTTTGGGAAAATACAAAACAAACAACCTGTTACGCTCAATAGTACATATAGTTGGAAAGGAGTGAACATTATTTACGATAACCGAAAATTTTATTTATAGTTTTAAGAAAAGAAGAGTCATAAATTTAAATTAAAGTTAAAAGAGAAGATGACATAAAAAAAAAGTTATAACAATAGAATTTATAATAAGCTGTATTTTATATTCTCTAAGCAATAAAATAATTACATACCACTACAATGCATTATTTTTATTAGTAACTGTAAAATGAAATAAGGCGGATGACCAATTATGGGTTCTATTATAGTCTAGTGCTGAAAAATAATACAAAGATGGGAATATTAAAAAAAATAAATAAATAAATAAAGGAGAGTTAATATCCGCTACAACAAGAGATTATGGAATAACTGCTTGCCTGGCAGTCAAAGGGCAAATTTGCTATTTCTGAGGTATGTCCTCATGTTTTTTGTGAATGATATATTTGAGATGTCTGGGAACCTGTTGATGATTTATGATGGCTAAGGATTTCTACTTTCAGGATATTATTATGGTTTCGTTCGTATTTCGTTTTTTTTGTAAAGCAAGTGGAGTACTTCAGAAAAAACAGGGTTACCCTAATACGGACTATCGATTCCTAACCAGACCATACTAGGACACCCTTTGTTTCCTATTCTTTTCGAGCATAATTTTCATCACAACAATGCTCTATTGTTATTGATTTTTGATTTTGATGTGTCATTCTGTCAGAGTTGGGCAAAAATTATTCGATTGACAAGAGACGAATACTTTTTTATTCGATTGACAAGAGACGAATAAATTTTTATTCGAATAAAAATACGAATAAACAATCCGAATATTTAAAATACTAATTCAATCGAATAAAAAATTAGTCGAATACATATTATTCAAATAAAAATTTGATTTTTTTTTTTTTTTAAATTCACTTATTTTTTTACCACCTTCAATTTCTAATGTAATGAGAGTCCTATTTCACATATTCAGACGAGTAAAAAATGAAAATGCTATCGATTTTAAGATCTCACATCGATTTATTTTATTTCTTATACATAGGGACCAATTTTTAGGTTTTCGGATATGTAGATTATGAAAATGCTATCGATTTATTTTAACTTGCTTCATCCCGAACACGTTAGGGTCACTTTATATGTTTTGAGATATGTAGAATATGAAAATACTATCGATTTTAAGAACACGCATCGATTTATTTTAACTAATATAAGAAATCTGCTATATCTCAAAACATAAATAGGCCCTAACATGTTAGAAATCAGAAAAGTTAAAATAAATCGATAGTATTTTCATATTCTGCATATCTCAAAACATAAAGGTACCCTAACATGTTGGAAATCAAGAAAGTACAAATCAATTGATAGGTAATCTTAAAATCGATAGCATTTTCTTATACTACATATCTCAACATATATAAAGCGACCCTAACAAGTTAGAAATCAAGAAAGTTAAAATTAATCGATTAATCGACACTTGAAGGTGGGAGTGTCAAGATTCATTCCGCGGGACCGCCGAAAAATGATTGTTAACTGCCCCAGGTGGCAATCGAACCCACAACGTTCCGAACCGAGCGCACTGAGACTTACATTTTTTTATTGTTTTCCCTTTCATTTTTGGTAGAAACCACGACTTATTTTTAAAAAACATCAACATAAATTTTCTATTTTTCTGTTTGGGTCCTGGCCATGGTCCTTCTTAAAAGCTTATACAAATTTTAGTTGCTTTTGAAGTATACCATCAACTTGGCTATGGTATGCCGATAGTGATACGTATTAATAGATTGAGTATTCCATTCAATGGTTACGTTTATATCTTATTCTACTCAAACATGAAAGTCAACTAGATGTTAATGTTGAAATTCTGATACGGAGACATAGAATTCGATAATTTTAACTACCTGAAAAAACTTTCAATTTTCTAGAATGTCTTCTAACTGCTAGTTTTTAGATATATGTATGTATAGTTGACCGTAAAAATTGATATATAG
>NW_027113377.1:56843-67353 GCF_000696795.3 Halyomorpha halys | reverse complement strand
TAGGGGACATATGTCCCAGAATAAAGTTATTTTTTCATTTCATTTTATAAAATATCTTTCAAAATCATTCAGAAACAACTTTTTATAGTATAATTTAACCAATCTGAAGGGTCAGGGGTTCAGTACTTTGTAAGCAAGTCCTGTTTAGGAACAACGGTCATACATGGTGGTGATTTTTTCAAGATCACGCTCAACTACCAGCTTTTTTTCCAACTAGGGATACCAACTTTATAAGGCTAAAGTGGACCCTAGTGGAACTCCAAAACCAAAGTTCTGCTTCACAGCCACAGTAATAGAATAAGTAATTACCACAGCCAGATTCAACCCGGATCCTTGGAATTAAGAGCTCCATATTTTTTACAGTATCTTACTCGTGTTTTCTTGGTATATTAATAGGGGTATTCATGATGTTTAGTTTAACATGTTAAAGCGTGTTAAATGGAAAAAGTTATGTTAAATGGAGAACCATTTCCTTATTTTACCTTATTAAAACGATATAACATATAACATGGTTGAAAGCGTATTACAAGGTCTGCTAAATGGAGAATGGCGTCATGCAACAGACCAGCTGAGCTCTATTTCGTCGTGTTAGGTTACTTGCTCCTAGTTTGTGTTTTGATTGTCTTAGTGTTGTTTTGGACTTTTTTAAACGAGATAATCAGTTGCCAAATCTTCACATTTTTACTTTTCACTGACTTTAGGCATGTTGCAATAAATTACTCTAATCAAAACTTAAAAGCAAACAATACCAAAAAAAAGTTTTCGGAGGAAAGTTTACTAAACAAGTTGCTAAGAAAATCCGCAGGGAGCTCTCATGCATTTAACATTTAACATGACTTTAAATAGGGCTGCTCACAATTTTATACTTATAGCATTTAACATGATAAAACATTTTACATTTAACACAATATTATGAATACCCCTAAAATAGAAAATATCAAAACGACCATACTTCGAATAGAGTGGTACCCAGTAGATAACCCCATTCCCTTCATGTGTCAGAAATGACCAGGAAGGTTATAAAAAAATTAATATTTTCTGTCACATTTTACATGGAAATGCATTTCTGGCAGTTCTACAATTCTTACTAATTAGCATATTAATTCGATAAAGTAAATTAATATTTTCTGATTAGTAATATAATCTAGAAATTAATATTTTATGTCACATTATCGCGAAAATTCTATTTCTAATTGTTCTAAATCTCTTACTAACTAGCTAATTAATTAATTTGATAAAGTAAGGAACGAGGATGATTTTTTGACAGTAAAAAGAACAAAAATATGCAATAAAAAACCCAAAATCGTGCAACAAAATCTCGAAAAAATTAAAATTTTGAATGAAACATCAAAAACCATGCAATAATCAACTTTTATTATGTAATTCATAACATTAGCATGCACAAAATTGGTTTATCTCACCTCCTTGCACTAAAATAAACCCACTAAGTACTTGAATAACTTTGGCAAAAATACATAAAAAACTAAATTACTTTAATTAAAAATTTTAAATTTTATCTCTAATTATGGATTAAAGGGAAGCTAACTATATTTATAATTTATCGCTTTTGTTAGGAGAATCGGAAAAACTAAGTTTTAAAAAGCTTAAATCAATCAAATATAAAGGTTTAGAGAAATTAAGCAAAGAGTATTTAAAAAATCAACTATTTGATTTGAAACATTGGATTTTACATTGCCAAATAATGGAATTCTTTATTTAAATAACAGTCACCAAAATTTTAAAAGTAATTCCTTAAAATGTGTAAAATAGTATAGCAACTCCAAAATGTACAATATAATATATTCCAATTTTTGTGAAGGTTTCACAAAATTTATAGCTTGGAAACAAAAAAATACAATTGTACGAAAAATTGGTGATATTGTCAAAATAATGACTTTCTTCAGTAATAAAAAAAAATAAAAATTAGTAATATTTCTGATTAATTTTTGTTCGTAACGAATATCTGTTAATATTTTTATAACTAACTGAAAAATCTATTTTGAACTATGTATTCTACAGCTAAATTTTCCATCCTATAATCAAAGAAAACCAAATTCGACTCACTTTGGAAGTATCTTCATGACTGTACGACAGAACAAATTCCACAATGTCAACTGCAGACCTTGATCGTGGGACAGCTGACTGCCAATGCCAGACAAATAGATAACCCCGATGACCTTTGTACTACAAGAACTACTCTCCTTCTTCAGTGATGATCGGCCGGAAACTGATACAGAAGCTCAATCACACCATGATTAGGTCAAAGGTATCGATTTTTAAAAATGAATCGATTTTAAATGATATCGAACCATTTGGAAAAGATGGTGGTTAATAAAGTGAAAACGTGTATCAGTAGATAGAAACTAAACTTTTTTTTTCTATTATGTTTATCTTTTTTTTTTTACATTTTATAAAACAAAACCTAACCTTTACATGAAACATATAAATGTATGACTGTGTGTAAATATCCTGTTAAGGCGACTACATATGGCAGTTCTACCGAAGCGTAGTACGATACGAGCAGCCCTTGATAGCATGACTACACTGTCACGACAGTAAATTTCATACTTTATAGGATGGCAGCGGCTGTGACAATAGTCACTATAATTGTAATTGTTATTATAATCGCCGAATATAATTATAATTAATATATAAGAAGATGGTCAGGGTTGCGGTCAAAAGTGAAACAAAAATAGTTTAAAAATATTTATTTTCCGACGTTTCGCCCCACTTTGCAGGGCTTCATCAGGGCTAAAAAGATACAAAATGATACAATGATAAGAATGAAAAAAAAAAAAAAAACAAGTAACAATGGCAAGAGTAAAAATTTCTTAATAAAAATACGTAAAATATAAAGCTAAAAAAGTACAGGAGATGCACATAAAACAAAAACAATATGGGGAAAGAAAGAAAGAATAGAGATAAAATAAACGTCATGAAAGAATAATAAAAATAAAAATAAATAAATAAATAATAATAATGATATAAAATGACAATAAATGAGCAAAGAGCAAGTCAGGACAACATACCTGCTCCAAGGAATCGGTTGAACAGAAAGAAACAATGAAGCGGAAGCGTGGAGGAGGTAGCAAGCAAACTGTTTAACGGTTTTATTTCGATTTCAAATACGTCGCGTATACAGAAAGTAGTGATAAAGATATGAAGAAAAATGAAAAATGATAAGAGAAAAATGCAGAATGATACAGTACATAGTTATTACATGATAATAATAATAACTAAGCAAAATTAGAATGATAAATAGTTGTAAACTATTTTTGTTTCATATATAGGAAGATGGTCAGGGTTGCAGTCACAAGTGAAACAAAAATAGTTTACAACTATTTCCTTTTCCAACGTTTCGCCTCACTTTGCAGGGCTAAAAAGATACAAAATGAAACTATGTTAAGATAAAATGATAGAAATAAAAATAAAAAGATACAATGAAAAGAATAAAAAAACAAGTAACAAAGGCAAGAGTAAAAGTTTCATATAAAAATACGTAAAATATAAAGCTAAAAAAGTACAGATGTATATAAAACAAAAACAATACGGGAAAAACATTTCATATACATGAAATATATAAATATATTTTTGTTTCACTTTTAACCGCAACCCTGACCATCTTCTTATATATCAATTTTTACGGTCAACTATATATATAATTATAATTAATTCATTATGAGCATTAATAATGTAATAATCTTGATCGATTCTATAAATAAATTATTCATGATATATTTTTGCAAGCACAATGATAAACAAAAAAGAAAGAACTCATAAATAATTTTAAATACAGTCAAGGTGATTTCTTTATGAAAAAAAAAAATGAGCCGAACTAAGGGAACGAAACAAAAGATAAAAATCAACGGCAAAAACAAAAATTAGCATTTCCAACAAACAAATCATAAAAATAAGTTTAAATAATACAACATAAAAGATAATTATGCTTCATTGTAACCTGCATTGTTTCAACCGGATCTTGATTTCCTGGCAAACGGCTGGTAGACTTCCTTGTTGGCCGTACTCGGGGAATAATTAACCGGTGATTTAGAAGTTACCTAGTAAGTTTTTCAATCAATCTCTATAATTAACTTGGAAATTGGAAGATATTATAAAGCATGGGTGGGTATACATAAAGCCAAAGCGAGTCTACATTTCGGTATTTTATTTCATTTAATATCGCAATCGAATCTAAAAACGTGAATTTCCATTGACAACTCAGATTTGAAATATTTACAGATTACAATACTTCTCCAAATTGTTAAATATGAAAATTAAAATCTGTACCGCTACGAGCCATGAAGAGTAAAGGGTTCAGTGCTTGGCAAGGAAGTACTGCTTCTTGAACAACAGTTGTGCAAGGTGGTGATTTATTCAAGTGAAATATACGAAAGTAAAAAAAAAATAATGGTGTAAAATATAAAATTAAAAATGATATAATATAAAATAAGATTCGACCCATTCCCATTTATGCTAATAGATAACAAGAGACGTAACCTATTTGCAATATTAAATCCCTCTATATTTCAAAAAGTACGCACGTGTTACACTGAAGGTGCTAAAATAAATAAAGGTACCAAATAATTTTTATAAAGTTAGGATTAAGCGTCTAATTTGACTTGACAATGAATTACTACGTTATCTAATCAGTAATCTATACATTTACGTTAATCTGGAATAATTTATTGGTATAGCGTACCTTCATTCCGAGGAAATAATAAATAAAACGTAAAACAAACATACCTTTGAGTGTGTGTGATAGTTGTTTACTTCAAGAACTGTTAGTGGGTGTTTGACCATGAAGAAGCACGTTTTGCGTAATATATAATTGCATGACCCGTCTACAGTAGATTGAATAAACAGCCAGCCTCCGACACCACAGGCCAAATAAGGAGAGGAAAACTAATGAGTTGGGTAAGTTTAATATGAGAATTAGAATAATAACATTTTCAATTAATTCGACAATAGATGTATTATTACTTTTAAAAGTAAGTTTTAGTAAATAATCGATTTTTAAGGAGTAGTAAGTGTTTCATGTTACTAGAGGTGTAGGGGGTGACCGAAAGAAAACATTATGATTGTTAGTAGAATTTTGTATGACTGGGCTATATAGATCTAACATTGAGGTGGTTGATGATGATGGTGGATGTTAACTATTGCTATGAGGACTATTCTTTCTTCTTTCTTCCCCCCCCCCCCGCATCTCTAAGTCTCTTCTCCCTCTGCTGCTGGGAACCACTCAAGTAAATCTACTCACTCATGGTGGATATTAATGATGAGTTAACAGAAAAAAGGATGGACGCTTCTCTGGTTGAGGGCAAGATGGCTATCTCACACTCATCTGGGTTGCTTCTCTGGCCACCAAGAGCGCTGGAGGAGGCAAGCTTCGGATGCTGGCCATTGGTCCTATACCATTTCCGATTCAACCTTTCCGTTGCCGCAGGTTACCGGAACAGTAAGAAAAGATGAAACATGGAGAGTTGAGGCAGAACGGAGAGAGTGAAAAAAAAAGAGTTAAAACCCACAATAGGCATTAAAACGACACCAAGTGAAGCCAAATAAACAAACTCACAACCCTATAGTTCAATTTGGAGGGGAATGGAGGAGCCTGAAATAAATCACTACTGGGAGTGCGGTCAAAAGTGAAACACAAATAAGTTGGTGTAACCTATTTTATTGTGCCAACATTTCGGCTAGAGTTTCTAGCCTTCTTCAGGGCTAGGAACAGAACAAGATAACAACCACAGTAAGTATAGAAAATAACAAAGAAAGTATAAACAGAATAACATAAAATGAATAATTTTACAAAATAGAACTAATAAAATGAAGTGATGAGAGAAGCGGGAAATAAAATGTATACATAGGTAATTGAAAAAGTAGGTAAAATAACATAATGGTATAATGATAATGATATGATACAGCATGTACAGAATACTACCCAGTAGTAGAACTCAAAAAAATTTTATGAACATATTTTTAACCGTAAATCATTAATTTTGAATTACTCATTAACAAACAAAACCGAATAAAATGGACGCGTTTACAAGACGCCAGCTAGGAAAAACTGAGTTCCAATGTTAATACAAATATTTCAAGTTCGGACGGAGAATACTAATACGACAGAAGTATTTTCCCTTCAGTATTTTGACCTTCACTATTTAAATAACACTTTTATGATCTGTTATTAAAACTTAATAACACATTGTATAACTATCTATTTTTTGTCAACGTTTGTAATTATGTTTTCTAGTTTATTTAACCAGATAAAAATTATTTGCAATTTTCGTATAAATCGTGGAAAAATAAGTTTTATCGATACCTGAAAGCAGAACTTGATGAGTATACCAAGTATAGGTAGGGGGAATAAAAAATGGCGGCTGTTTCAAAACCTTAAAAAAAAAATATTAATTTTTCATTCGGAGCTCTATATCTTAAAAATTACAAACAACACGAGAAAATCTACGAGAACATTATTTAAAGAAGAGTAAATTTGCTGAAATATTAGCCCTAAAAGAGCTATTTACGTCCAATAGTTCTCGAGATATAGCTTTTTAAAAAGCAAAATTTCTTTAAAATCTACTGAAAGATTAGTAGTTAGTTTTTGAGAAATCTATATCTCAGGAACTATGTGACGTATAGATGTCAATTAGCACTCAAATTAAACCTAGTTTAATGGACTATAAAGAAGTTTATGACCTTTACCTTCGTAGGTATAATAGTTTTCATGATATTTGCTAAAATAAATTGATTTATACTTGTTCCGACAATAAGTTTGATTTATTAAAAACTTCATTTCAGAAACCATTGGACGTACAGATGTCTACCAGCGCCCAAATTAAAGCTTAATAAATTTACTACAAAATAGTTAATTATGTTTATCTTTGTAGGAGTAGTAGTTTTTATGTTATTTGACAAAATAAACTCACACAATGTTAATTTCTAGTTGTTTGTATAAAATGTTGGATTTTGAAAAAATATATCTCTAGAACCATAAGACACACATATGTCTGCCAACACTCAAAATAAAGGAAATTTAACTTACTATAAAGTGGGTATGACACTTATCTTATTATAGGGGTAGTAGTTTTTATGATATTCACATATGAATATAAATTTGGCACATGAAAATTTGTCCGAACAACTATAAATAAATTTATTTGAGCAAATTTCATGTAAACTGTTACTCGTACGAAGATAAACATCATAAACTACTTTATAGATTATTAAACTAGCTTTAATTTGAGTGCTAATAGACATCTGTACGTCAAATAGTTTTTGAGATATAAATTTTTCAAAATAAATTCACTAACTACTGATCTTTCAGTACGTCCCATACAACATTTTTATGTTGTTTTTTAAAAAAAACTATATCTCGAAAACTATTTAACGTAAATAACTCTATTATGGCTCATATTTTAGCCAATTTACTCTTCTTTAAATGACGTTCTCTTAGGTTTTCTTGTGTTGTTCCTACTTTTTGAGATATAAAGCTCTGAAAGAAAAATTAGTTGTTTTTTTTATAGCTTTGAAACAACCGCCATTTTTTATTCCCCCTACCTATACTTGGTAGACTCATGAATTTTGACTATTAATTATACATAGTTTTCATTAAAGTAATCAAAAATTAGGATGAGATAACTGCCTTTTTTCTCCTTCGGCTGTTGTACTAATGGGAGCGGAGGGGGAAACCCATAATCAATCAGGTGACATTTCAGCACGGAAAAGGAGAATTAAACTAAAATTATAAGAACATTTTATACAATTGGTATTTTCTTAAAAAAAATATATTTTTTACTTAATTAATAATTTGTTTCAATAATATGGGTACGCCCACCGAATGTTACCACACTACACCGAAATGTTACTAGTAATAATGTTATAACAAAATTTGAATATAATTTTTGTCGATTCCTACAATGTTAACCAATCAATAGCAAAATGTTAAAATATATTGGTGTTTACTTTTATCAAGAGCAGAATGTCAGAAGCTAATATTTTCAATAAACCATGTAAACACAAATATAATTAATATTATATTAATAACATTTCGTAATTAACTGATTTAAATTCTTGGCATCTAAACTATCAATAACACGTATTATTAGTAACATTATATAATAAATGTATAAACTCATTTTCGCAATGCAGATGGAAGTAACACTTATATTTTTTGTGCAGGCTCTAAAACTCAATATAACCATTATAATAAAAACATAAAAAATTATTGGTTCCTTAACCTCATCTCTTGTGAACACGTTTGCACAAGAAATGAAAAATAGGGAAAATGAAAATATTTTGTAAGGAAGTACTCGTTCTAGAACATCGGTGTGCAAGGAGGTGATTTGTTCATGATCGCGTTCAAAAAATGAAAAATAGGTAAGTTATAAATCTAGAAGATAATGGGACAAAGATAAAAGAAATGATAGTGTACATACCATACAATGATGTTTTAAATATCACAATTCAATAATGAACAGGACTTACCTGGAAAAAAATAAGAAAATATAAATTTGAAACAATGGTAAAAATTTCAACATCAAAAACAAAATGCCTTATGCTATTCAAAGAAGAATAAATACTCAACCATTTAATATTTCAGTTATACAGGTTTCACCAAGAGAATAAATTAAAACATCTTCCTCTAATGTACCTTAAATTTCATTTATTTGAAATACATAACCATCTCAAATTTTTACTAGTAATGAAAAACGAATAAATGTTAACTATGAAGAGATTTGATGATTAACTTCAGGGGATAAGAGGAAAAATATTTTCTAGGTTTAAAACACATTTCAGTAACATAAATGTATTATGTACCGTTCGATAGTAACAGATTTTAGAAAAATACAGTACAACGTAAAAAGTCTTAGAAGGTAGCGGAGAATGACGAGAACCGCTTAAAAAAAGTTCTGTTCTCATGAAACTTAAGAGAACAGACCATTTTTTTTTTTTATCAGTAGGATAAATGTTTTCGTCACCATATATGAGCCTACAGTAAGATACCTGGGAATTCACCTAGATCACCCCCTTACCTGGAATCACCATATCAACATTAAACTAACTCAGACTAATGCAAGGTTAGCAATGCTATATCCTATCCTAAACAGAAATTCTAAACTAAAACCAGGAACAACTGTTCTTATATTTAAATTGATCCTCAGGCCACTGCTACTAAGAATCGCAGTTAATGCTCCTTGGTTCATAAGAAATAACCAATTGCATCGCTAATTACAAATGGAGTAAATAGAAGATTATATCAAAAAACGGTTCATGAAGTTCCACTCCCAGTTCCCGACAGTTAAAGGAGCAGTGACCTACAACCTGGGAAAACCAACCTCAACCCGAAGACTGAAGCCCAGACTGCTGCAGGACATTCTTTTATAAATTTTTAATAAATATAAAATTAATTCATAGTCACACTACCTCTATTTACTTATTATTATTTATTTTTTCTCTTTTCTTCTCTCTTCCCTTTTTCAAATTAACTTCTTTTTTTTTTACTATTAGAAGGCAATTGTTTGTTTTATTTAAGTGTACCAATATCATTATTTTTTTTTATTAATTTTACTTTCCTCTTTTATTAAGAAGCATTATTCTTATCTATTTATTTTCTTTTAATAAGAACATTGTGTATAGTTAGGGGTGTCATTTGTATGACTATACCCCCTCATAATCAACTGTTAAAAATATATATATAATAAGTTATATCAACCATGTAAGGCCCACCAGGCCAATCTGGAATAAAAAAAAAAAATATGAGTCTTTCAATTAATACAACAATTACATAAAATGAATTTAATTATTTTCAGTATTGATTCTATAACAGTTTAACCCTGAATAAATTGACGCAGAATGTAACTTTTAGTAGCCAGCTAGCTGTGTTTTCATATTTCTGCCATACTTGAATTGAAAATGAATAATGTTAAAATTTTTCCAACAAGAAAAAAAATAATAAAATTACTTTAATCTGTCAACTAAAGTGTTCATTTTTAGAAACGTTTCAAAACAAGGTCCTTGGAATCGCAGTGAATGCTCTTAGTTTGTAAGTAATAGCCAATTGCATCGGGCATAACAAATGGACTCAATAGAAGACTTCATCAGAAAAACGGTTCATAAAATCCCACGCTTGGAAAATCCAACCTCATCTAGAAGACTGAAGCCCCAAACTGCTCCAGGACATACATTCTGTTATACTTTCCATATTTATCTATAATTCACATTACTAATATTTTTTTTCTATGCCCTTTTCTCAAATTATTTTCATTCTTTTTTATTTCAAAATTAGAAGTTCATTATATTTTGTAACAAATTAATAAAGAATGTGATTGTTATTATTATTAAGTTTTCTTTCTCTCTTCTTAATAATTATAATTTCTATCTATTTATTTTATTTTATACCGAAGTAAATAGTTGGGAGTGTCGTTTGCCAGAGACTTTACTGAATTGTTAAACAAAAAATTATCTTACTATTAACGATATAAGCCCTACCAGACCATAGGAACTAGTATTG
>NW_027113377.1:45771-52393 GCF_000696795.3 Halyomorpha halys | reverse complement strand
TAGTCCCCTGTAGAAAGGGGGATATAAATTAGAAAGAAAAATACAGGACTTTTA
This sequence comes from Halyomorpha halys, assembly GCF_000696795.3. Taxonomy (NCBI): domain Eukaryota; kingdom Metazoa; phylum Arthropoda; class Insecta; order Hemiptera; family Pentatomidae; genus Halyomorpha; species Halyomorpha halys. Next base: position 52,339 of record NW_027113377.1, on the reverse strand, counting down.
AACTGCTGCAAACTAACTTTAAAATTTAAAAAAAAAAGGATTATTGGGAAAACAAGAGAAAGTGTTGCCACATTGAACAATATAGAAATATCTGTTTTAAAACATACGAGGATTGATTTCAACTCCAAATAGAGTGGAAAGTGAAAGTGCACAATGCTTGCACCTCACTAGACCTTTCGTTTTAATATAATTTTCATCCAAACAAATAAAATATGTGAGTAGATACAACAGCTTAAGAGCAGCAGAGGTTATTGACTCACTAAAGGCTGTGCTCACAAATAGCCACTGTTTGTGTGGACTGGGCTGGAGCCACACATTGGCTTATCTACTACACAACATTAAAAGCACTTGATTTGCACGTTATTAAAATAATTATACAATTACTGAGTGATTTCGGATTGAATCATATAAATTTTTATAGAGGAAGAATCAAGTTTAGGAAAAAAATATATAAAACTGTCAAATTAAATAAGTAAAAAGTACTTAAACAATACGATCTTAGCAAGTGCTTATAAAAGATAAGCACTTGCTAAGAACGCATTGTTTCTTGAAGACAGGAGATTTTGAATGATGGCAAGGATGGATATGCATAACTGTTTTTTTTTTTTTTTTATTTATTGATATTTACAACTGTATAAAAAATACAACAAGTAAATTTGATCATAATGACATAATGATACAGCATGTAGAGAAACTACCCATTAGTAGAACTCTAACAACATTTTACAATATAAGGTCACGAGGCCATCTTCTTTTCAGGCGCCACGGAGGATTGCCAGGAATGGAAGAGGAATCAAGGTTAGAAACTAGTGGGTTTGGGTGGTTAGGGAGTTCATAATGGAAAGAATGACATCGGGTTCGGGCTAGATCGGTTACATAAGGAACATTTAGGTCTTTATGGATGGTTTTATTAGTAACAAAATAAGCAGCATTGAGGATTTTACGAAGGAGTTTGGATTGTAAGGATTGGATAAGAGAGGAATTCGAAGGTTTAGTGGAGCCCCAAAGCTTAACTCCGTATGTCCAGATGGGCCTTATTATTGTCATGTAGATCAGTCTTTTGTAATGAGTTGGAAGTTTAGACCGTTTGTCTAGTAAGTGCTGTAATAGTCGGAATCTGCGTGCAGTTTCCTGTCTTTTCAGTCTTGTGTGAGGATTCCAGGTTAGTCGTTTGTCAAGGTGTAGTCCAAGATAACGAATCTGTTCTACAGGGGTAAGAGCCACATTATTAAAGTATACTGTAGTGCAGTCGGCAGGTTTACGACCTGACTAAATATGAGAGAGTAAATGTGATTTGATGGGATTTATTTTTATCCTCAAATTTCGAAACCATTCTTCGAGGGTTGTGATATGGGTATAAATTTTAAAATAATGATCGTTCTATAAGACAGGAGTATTAAATTTTCTGTCCCAAGTTAATCATCGTTAAAAATGAGAAATTAACCAAATATTCAATTGAATGAGTTGTGTGATGTTCAAAAGATAACGACCAGGCCATCTTTAATCTATAAAAGATTTATACAACTTTACACACAAAGACGGAATAACTCAGAGGATAAATCAGTTAAGACTTTTATGAACAAGTTATATGACAGTTAGAACGAAGAGCTTATCAGTATGACTATCTAGTCTGGGGACATGAAAGAGCTTTATAACTCATGATAGCAGTTCCTCAAATCGCATATCTTACTCATTTATCACATTATTTACGTAGTACACAATCATTGTAAACCAAGCCCCAATATGGTTCACATGATATGGGAACAAGATAGATACATATAGAAAAAATTATTTAATATTTATCAATACCATCCGTAAAGATCTAAATGTTCCTTATGTAACCGATCTAGCCCGAACCCGATATTATTCCTTCCATTATAAACTCCCTAACCAGCCAAACCCACTAGTTTCTAACCTTTCTTCCTCTTCCGCTCCTGGCAATCCTCCGAGGCGCCTGAAAAGAAGATGGCCTCGTGACTAGGGATGCGACATCGATGTCGATGTTTTCAAAAAAAATTACGGTATAAACAATTTCCTATCAATAATGTAGTGGGATAAAAAAGGACCTCCAACCATCACGCTAACGACGTAATAAAGATAAATTACGACTAGAAAAACATCGATGTTTTAAAATATCTATGCTTAATATTAAAACATCATTACATACAAACCATTGCCTAAAATACATCGATGTTTTAAAATATCTATGCTTAATATTAAAACATCATTACATACAAACCTTTGCCTAAAATACATTTATGTTTTTGAACAACCATTTCAGTAACATAAGGTCTATTCCAACGACTACGTATACTCCCGCCAGTCGGAGGTGGTTTTTGCAAAAAAGAATGCAAATTGACAAAAAAAAAAATCGATGTTTGGAAATATCAAAGTTCAATATTAAAATATCGTTGCATAGAATACATAGCCCAAAATACATCGATGTTTTTGAACAACAATTTCAGAAACATAAGGTCTGTTCTTATGATCACGTATTCTGCAACCTGTCAGAAGGGAATTTTGGAACAAAGAATCCGACATCGACTACAAAAACATCGATGTTTTTACAATATCGTTGCTTACGTTACGTTACCCAAAAAACATTGATGTTTTAAAATATCGTAGCTTACAATACATTTTCCAAAAAACATCGATGTTTTAAAATATTGTTGTTAACAATACATTGTTGTTTTGTTGAACATGCAAGATATCCTGTGTGATCTTTCAATAAAAATAATGTAAATACGGGTTCTTTGTTTCAAAACCCACTTATGACAGGCCGTAGAATGCGTGATCGTTGGAACAGACCTTATGTTTCTGAAATAGTTGTTTAAAAACATCGATGTTTTTTGGGTAATGTATTGTCAGCAACGATATTTTAAAACATTGGTGTTATTTTTGGAGTCCATGTCCTATTGGTTGATTGAAAAGGCACTTCTGACTGGTCGGAGCATGGGTAGTCTTTAGAACAGTCTCTATGTTACTGAAATGGTTAAAAAAAAAAAAATCGATGTTTTTTTATCGATGTCACATCTCTACTCGTGACCTTATATTGTAAACTGTTTCTAGAGTTCTACTACTGGGTAGTTTTTCTACATGCTGTATCATATCATTATGATCAAATTTACTTGTTGTATTTTTTTATACAGTATATCAATAAATAAAAAAAAAAAATTTATCAAGGGAGAAATAATGACATTGAGGTATAATTATAGTAACCAATTTTAAGGAAGTCCTATTCGAGGTGGACTTGAAGTTAGAAATTTGTTTTAAATGCAGTAGAAATAAAAATAACACATTATTGTATTACATAACCTTCATTACCATCATAGTATATATTAATTTACAAACTATTAAATGCTAATACTAAGATATAATTATATTTTAAAATATGAAGGAGGACCCATACGGATGGAAGTAAACAATTTTATAAAAAGTAAAAAATAGAAATGACCTGGAAATAATGTCTATTACTACTGTTTATAGTTGTTGATTGTTGCTTAAAGGCGTAAAACCCACTGGTCATCAACGCCTATGGCATGATAAAAGTAAAAAAAATGATAAAATAATAAATAAATAATAAAATAAATAAATAAAAATGGAAGATGAGTTATAATTTATAAAGAAGGTGATGTGCTTTTAAAAATTCAAACACTAATGTAATTTTAGCTTCCTCATTTGTGAGAGCTTCTGATAACTTTGGGGTCAGTCCTATCCTGTTTAGTGTTGGCAAATAGTGAGTACATTCTTCAAAAAATATGTCTAATCGTAAGAATGGACTGACAATATTTGCACGTTGGAGGTGGCAGTTTTCTGATCAAGTAAAAGTGCCAGAGGAGAGTATGACCTATTCTCAAGCGGGTTAGAGCAACTTCCTCCCTACGGCTGTTGCGGTAGGATGTTGACGATGGTTATACTGATCGTTTTATTTCTTTTAATTTATATAGTGTAGAGGAAGCTCGAAAATTTAGCTTAAAGAAAAAATATGGAAACTTTTGGGTTTTTAAATTTTTTTTTTTAATTTTTAATTTCCTTACACTCAAGTTAACCTCCAGTTGTTAACAGGGTACCTCACTTAATATACTTTTTTAAAAACCACTAGGTTAAAGTATATTTTTCAAAAAAAATTTTTTTTCTAAACTTCTTTTACACAGAAAATGCAGAAATAACTAAAATTAAAAAAAATGAAATACGCAATTGCATCGCATTAATATAGATGTATTATGTACCATTCGATAGTCACGAATTTTAGAAAAAATACAGTATAACGTAAAAAGTCTTAGAAAGAAGCGGAAAATGACGAGAACCGCTAAACTAACTCAGACTTATGCAAGGGTAGCAATGCTATATCCTATCCTAAACAGAAATTCCAACCTAAAACCAGGAACAACTGTTCTTATATTTAAAACAATCCTTAGGCCACTCCTGCTAAGAATCGCAGTTAATGCTCCTTGGTTCATAAGAAGCCAATTGCATCGCGAATTACATATGGAGTCAATAGAGGATTACATCAAAAAACGGTTCATGAAGTTCCACTCCCAGTTGTCGACAGTTAAAGGAGCAGTGACCTACAACCTGGGAAACCCAACCTCAACCCGAAGAATGAAGCCCAGGCTGCTTCAGGACATTTTGTTATAAATTTTAATGAATATAAAATTAATTCACAGTCACACTACCTCTATTTACTTATTATTATTATTCGTTTTATTTATTCATTATTTTTTTTTCTCTCTTCCCTTTTTCAAATTAACTTGTTTATTTTCACTATTAGAGGGCAATTGTTTGTTTTATTTAAGTGTACCAATATCATTATTTTTTGTTATCAATTTTACTTTCCTCTTTTACTAAGAAGCATTATTCTTATCTATTTATTTTATTTTTTTCTTCTTTTAATAATAACATTGTATATAGTTAGTGGTGTCTTTTGCACAAGACTATACCCCCCATAATAAACTGTTAAAAAAATATATATAATATAAGGGTTATATCAACCATGTAAGGCCCCCCAGGCCGATCTGGTATAAAATAAAATAAATTTAAAAAATAAAGATTTTTAGTTGTTCGGACATCTCAGGAAGTATTAGAAGTACTTATAACTGCCAGCACTCAAATTAAAGCTAGTTTAATGTGCTATAAAGTAGTTTATTATACATATCTTCGTAGGGGTTGTAGATTTCATATTTGCTCAAATAAATAGATTTGGAAAAAATTTCATGTGAAAAATTCATATTCATATTCGAATATCATGAAAACTACTATCCCTAGGAATGGTTTTTGAGATATAGATTTATCAAAATAAATTCACTAATTACTGATTATTTAGTGCATCTTTTATAAAATATTATTGTATAAAAAGCTATATCTTGAGAATAATAGAATATAAATAACTCTATTAGGGTTCATATTTTAGCAAATTTACTTTTCTTTAAATGGTGTTTTATTAGGTTTTTTAACATTGTTGATAATGTTGAAGATATGGAGAAAGAAAAAAATAATAATTTTTTTTTTACGTTTTAAAACAGTCGCCATTTTTTATTCCCTCTACCTATACTTGGAAGACTTATTAATTTTGACTTTTAATTATACATAGTTTTCATTAAAGTAATAAAAAATTGGGGAGATATTAATGTCTATTTTCTCCTCTGGGGCTCTTGTACTAAAAGGGCCATATTTTGGAAGATTCATAAATTAAATAATAATCTACAACAGGGAACGAAGTTTTTATCAGCTCTTGTAACAATATAGATTATTATTTATCAAGAAAAATCGATTAACACACCGTAATAAGTTTTACGTGTCATGTGTATTAATAAATATTATCTAAACGTGTTCTGATAAATATTAGTCTGATTCATAAAATTGGTACTTCAACTAGGGATGGGATATCGAAAGAAAAATATCGATATTGATATCGATATCGGATAGCAATATCGATATCGATATTAAATCGGAACTAAAATATCGATATTTTAAAATATCGAAATCGAAAATTTAACGAATTAAAGTAATGATAATTATAAAATGATAATTCCATAGCCAGACATAGGAAGACATATTTTATGTCATACCTAATCTAAATACATAAGAAACTCTTAATAACTATGAAACAAAGCAACACCACGACAACCATAACAAATATAAACTAAAATATAATTGTTTTATGGAAGAAAATTTAAAAATAGAATATCGATATATTATTTTGATAATTACATATTTTTTTCGATATTTTACATTGTTGTAATATCGATATGGAATATAAACAATATTTGGATATTGTTTTATGGAAAAATCGATATTTTGTTTAAAATGACTAAAATATTATATAGAGATTTTAAAATAGGAATATCGATATTTTATTTTGATAATTACATTATTTTTTATAAAATATCTGTATTTCTATTAAATAAAATATCTAAATGTGGTTTCTAATCTTCTATGTCGATATTAGTACCATTATCGAATATTGAAAGGAATATGAATTTTTCAATTTAAAATATCGAAAAAGTATTTTTATGCTTTTTCTAATCTTCAATATCGATAATAATAACAATGTAGAATATCGAAATGA
>NW_027113377.1:40940-45116 GCF_000696795.3 Halyomorpha halys | reverse complement strand
TCGATATTCCGATATTATCGGTTACTCGATATCGATATCAAAATATCGGATATCGGAGACAAAATATTGATATTTCGATAATATCGATATCGATATCCCTCCCTAACTTCAACCTCTTTGCGAACCCTTAAGATTATTTCGGATTATTTATTTTATTTTATACTGTGAAGTACTTTTTTACGTAAAATTAAGTACGTTAGTTTTTTCGATTTTTTTTTTAATATAGGTAATTATAATGCTATTATTTAAGTAAGCCTAGCTCGTGATGTTGTTAATGAAGGTAAAAGTTAAAATAGAAATATTATTTACTTTCATGTTAACAGATTGGTATGATTGAAATCGTTTTAAAACACGGTGAAGTAAAACATAAATTATTTTGTGAAGTAAAATAAAAAAAAAAAAAAGTCTTCGATAATGAACTAGATATCGATCGATTATTTAAGATGGGTTAATTCTAAAAATACCCATAAAACTATAAGAAAAAATGTAAATAATATAAAAATATCTTTGCTAAATTATTAAAACATTTTTGGTTGGTAAAAATTAGATTTTAATAAACAAAAGAATGCGTTAATATTTTCCCATCAGTCCCACTAATAGTTAAAAGGATTTATATTATGTGAATATATTATGTAAGTCATTATATTAAAAGCCGAACTAATAAGGTTTAACCTTGGGAACCGAGGAATGAAGGGAATTGAGAAAGTCAGGGGATGACTTCAACATGTAAACAACTGAAACTGTGTCAACGGCGAGGAAACATTGCACCACTCACTCTAAACCAATTCTCCTTATTGAAGTTTTTTTTACAAGTTGCATTATGTTGTATTAAAACAAAAATTCTAGCGAAAATTTAGTTTGGTCCATACTCTACAGGATTTGATCCCTCTAATATTGAAAATAAAGAAATAAAGTCATACGAAACTTTTTAAATAACGAGTAGAATAAAAAAAATTGTAGATTCATATGGCCAAAAAAATCTTAAGTATAAAGTATATTAGTATAATTAATTGAGTTATAAGAAGATACTTTGTGGAAAACCGAGATACATTTTTCCAATGCAGAGATATTGCATTTAAAGCATAGGATATGATCGAGAGCGTACACTAATGCAATGGCTGCTCAAGGATAAATTGCATTATCAAAATTAATTAAGCTTTAAATTATTCTATATGAGCAATAAGAGCTCCGTTTTAGAACTGAGAGTAGCGGTTGATGCATACATAAATACACATACAAATGCAGTACGACATAAGCAATAATTCTTCATAGCCAATCATGAATCCCTTAAAAAATAATTAATAATTAATTTTAATTCATGTAAAAAAAAAAAAAGTTTAATAAATCATAACTTTAATATTTTGATATATTATGTATACAAAATAGTGAAAATGTAAGAAAACATCGTATTACATACAGCCAAAGAGTTCAGAATATCAAATATTATAGGTGCGCTGGAAAGCAGTTGCAAATTTATTCATTTATTCAGAAAGTACATCTAAGGTATTTCGACCAAATGGTAATATCTATCGGCCAAAGAAGCATTACAAAAATCTAGTTTCGTGAGCTTATCACACAACCTTCATTTATCACCCAAAATACGTCTCCAAATTTTGTGTAAATTAGTAGACTCTTGTTAAAATTATCGCTATTTATTTACAATTTTCAAAAAAATAAAATAAATAAAATCAAAGACGAGAAACTAAGGGGGGGGAGGGAGGAAATTTTGAAAAAAAAAAAAACGTAGTCTATATTTTTCCGCTTTTCTTCTTAAATTATTCATTATATTTTTAATATATTTTATTTTTCTACTATTAAGATGTGATAACAACGATAAGTGATTATTTATTTCCAATAATAAAATAAAAATAAATAAAGGTATTTCAGAGGAAAATGTCTTCAAACTTCATCATCGATCTTTTAGACTATTTCAATTGATTCAAAGATTTAATCGATTCTATGAAGGGACACTTCTGGTCGTACGATTTTAACGAAAATATTTCTATCATTTCCGAGACCAGTAACCACATAAAATACGTAATTTTAATTTTGAATTAGGGTATTCACATACAGACATTTTGCGATACTCGGGTATATAGACTTGGGGACTTTAAAAAGTTTATTTTCATTGAAAACTCGAATTCGAAATTTTGCACGATCACAATACTTTCCCTTACTAAATACGCCATATATAGGTAAGTGGAAGTAACAATGATAAACATAATATGAAATATTTATAGCACTATACCTATATGAAATATAATTTACGAAATATGTTAGTTTAGTGCTTTGGAGGCAGTGACAGTTATAAGCTAGAACTGTACAATATGAATTAATTCCTAAAAAATGAAACTAATAATTTTATTAATAAAATACAACTAATTACAAAATAGTAAAATCATAATAAAAAAATAATAAAATAACTGATGAAGTGAATAATAATGAAACAGAATTATAACTAATAAATTAATAAAGATGAGAAGATAGTTGACAGTGGATAATATATATATAAGGAGAAGATGGTAAGGTAGTGCGGTCAGAATATAACACAAATAAGTTAAAATAACTTATTTAATAGTACCAACGTTTCGGCCAGAATTTCTCTCCTTCATCAGGGCTAAGAACAAAGAACAAGATAACAAAAAAAAAAGAAAATATAAACAGAATGATATATAGTAAATAATTGTACAGAATGAAATTAATAAAAATAATGTGAAGAAAGAAGGGGAAAATAAAATGTATATAAAGATAATTGAATAAGTAAGTTAAAATAACATAATTAAGGAAATAAAGATTTATAATTATGAGAGATTTTATGTGTAAAATTAAACCAACCATTTTTTCCTTATAATACATTTTATGTGTAAAATTATTCTGTTTATACTTTTTTTTTTTTTTTCTATACTTACTGTGGTTGTTATCTTGTTCTGTCTTTAGCCCTACAGAAGGCTAGAAACTCTAGCCGAAACGTTGGCACAATTAAATAAGCTACACCAACTTATTTATGTTTATTATTGACCGCACCTCCAACCATCTTCTCCTCGTTTGAAATAAAGATTTAATTCAATTTTATTTTCCACTTCTTGTTTCACTTTATTTTTATTAATTTCATTCTGTACAATTACTTATAATATGTCATTCTGTTTATATTTTCTTTTTTGCATTCATCGGTTGTTATCTTGTTCTTTGTTCTTAGTCCTGATGAAGGCTAGAAATTCTGGCTGAAACGTTGGCACTATTAATTAAATTATTTCAACTTATTTGTGTTATGTTCTGACCGTACCCCCATCCATCTTCTCCTCATAATAAATTAATAATGAAGAAGCTAATGAATTCGTAAGAAGTATGGAGTGAACTAGTGAAAACCATTAGATTCTAAGCTTGCTTCATCATCCATTCAGACAATGCTCCGAGGTGCACGAAAAGGAGATGGCCCCGAGACCTTTTAATGTAGAAATATTATTACAGTGCTACCAATGGGTAGTTTCTTTAACATACAGGCCTGCATCATATCATTGTAATCTTACATCAAATTTACTGTATTGATGTATTTTAATATAAATTTTATACTGTGAATCCGACGACTCCTAAGATTAATTGAGGATTTTTCAATAATTCAAAAACTAATAAGAAGGCATCTCTTGTATATAGGTTAAATTTTGAAATTAAAAGAAAAAAATGAATGGATTTTTGGTACTTGTCAAAAAAAAAAAACTCTAATCACCAGAAATGGATACATTAACTTCTGAAATTTATTAATTCTTTTGTGTTGTACATGTTTGAAGAATTTTTGCATGTTTATAGTAGACCAAAAAAAAATAACACTGTTTGTACAACATTTCATGTTAATAATATGTAAAAAAAAAATGTAAATAACCATTAATAAAAATAAAAATAAATCGTCTGATAAATACAAATAAAATTGTATATGAAGAGGTAAACAAATAAATTGACATTAAATCCTACACTTAAATAACAATAAATCATGAATGAAAGACCCCACCATACAGCTTAATGTCAAATAATGAACACTTATCAGATAGGAATGGCCTTCAACTAGGAACACATGACATAGCAAAGCATTTTAACAGTTCCTCTCTCTCTCTCTCTCTCTCTCTCTCTCTCTCTCTCTCTCTCTCTCTCTCTCTCTCTCTCTCTCTCTCTATATATATATAT
>NW_027113377.1:32801-40890 GCF_000696795.3 Halyomorpha halys | reverse complement strand
TTGTAATTATTTCATAAAAACTATTAATGAAATGATTATATCTCATATGATTCAATCAGTAGCTCACAAGAGTATTATCACAATAAAAAGGGTATTTGAGTTTAAAGAATATAAATAAGAAAGAAAATTTTATCTGAGTTTACATAAAATTAATTATTAATTTAACAAGAATTGAAATAATTGTTATAATTAGAAATTTTTTTTTAATTAACTGAACGAATTTTTTTTAAAAATTTCTTTCGGAAATAATTAAAATAAGAATGTTTTTTTTTTTAACGATAAGTTTGTTTACTTCTTGAGTGTGAACATGAAAGGCTAAATTGAAATAATAATAAAATAAAATCTATCAACAATAAAAAATAAACTTAGATTACCTAAGTTTTTGTTCAGAAAAATAAAAAAAGAAATACAACTGATCTATATTAAATTCGTTTTTGTGAAATTGATTCAATAAAATACATATATATTATTGTATTAAGAATTCTTAATCACCAGATATAAATAAAAATTAAAATAAAATGTCAACAGAATATGAAATAATCATAACTAATATGGGCTAGGTTCTTTACATCATTCCTATAAAAAAATAATAAGTATTAAAATAATATTATTTATCTATATTTTATAAATTGTGAATCAAATAATTGTCTCAAAGCGAATTTGTGTTTTGGGATTTGTTTGTTTCTATGTTAAGACTTTATTTGTACCGGCTTGTTATCATATCGGATGTGACTATTTATCATATCATTGTGTTAACTATTCACTAAACTCAAATAAAGACTAGCAATAGCGTTGAAAAAATAAATTAAAATCAATTGAGTCTAGAGAAAATAAAAATCAGTAGTATTAGTATTTTATAATAAATAAATTATTAAAAGAAAATTATCTGGCTTTAATATTAAATGCGTTTATGGGAAATTGAATTATTAATGTAACATAAATTAAAATAATAATAATGAATTCGTATTTTTATAAACTCCGTGCCGTTTTAAACGTTAAAAAAAAAAAAAATTCAGTCTGAAAGTATTTTATAAAAGCAGCTTTAATTAATATTAGTCTGTTCCTTTATTGAGACATTAGGAGTACTTACTTGGGTTCAAATTCTATGTTAAAATGGGTTAATAAACTATTATAATAATAATACCAAAAATAAATTAAAATCAAAAATATATAAGGAAATTAAAAATATATAAATAATCATTATAAAAAGAAATTTAACTGACATGAACAGTTAACGTATTTATATATCTTGGGATTAGAGAAGAATAAAAGGCAACAATATTTAGAGATATTTTATATTGATATTTTATTTTATTATTTTTATATTTATGAGAGTGAATTTGTGTTTTTATAGTAATATTTTGATATTATGGATAGTTGGAATTATATAAATAATTATTGAAAAATTAAAATATACATAAATATATAGTAAAAATAGTTTGGATGAATTAAAATGTTAGTAACTTTCTTCTCTAGGTTTCGCAATACAAAGCCAACAGCTGTTTGTGTTTACATAGTGAGCCACAGGAGGCAATGACAGTGACATAAATATAACTCAGCTGATTCTATGACCGGATTTCACGAACGACCAAATCTCAAGTGATTATTAATCGATTGTGAGTCAATAGTTAGATAATTTCAATGGGAATGATAAAGAGTAGGTAGAATTAATGAAGTAATAGATAAGAAAAAAAAATTTGGAAGAATACAAAAATTTACTTAACACAGATTATTATTTTATACTTGTGCGTGATAGTATCGATTTGTTTCGCAGACTTAGATTAGATAATTGTTATTTTTATGAATATTCATATTTATTGGATAAGAAGATGTGGACATATAATAGATATAACATATGTATTGAGAGGACTCACTCGTTGGCAGGCACAGAGCGGACCTGCGATTTGTCCTCAACATCAACCTCTTTCAACAACATCGCGATTACAGACAGGTGCAGTAGTTCGGTCACTCTCTTCTAAGCTGCAGCTCGCGACTATCGAACACGACTGCCACCCCACCTCGACTAAGCTCCCTCCCCACCTCCCCTCCCTCCAATCCCCACTACCTGTCCATTCATAATCAGCTGATCATACGCCAACACAATGACCTGCATTTCGATAAGGATCTAAGGAATTCAGATCAAAACGGGAGATTAATAAATAGTTTATAATAATAATCCAACCATATCATTTTATATATAATGAAATATCTTGTTTGAGGCAGGTTTTCTTTATTAATTATAACAAAAATGTCCATAAAAAGCAAAATTTCTTTAAAATCTTCTGAAAGATTAGTAGTTAGTTAATTTATTTTGAGAATTCTATGTCTCAGGAACTATATATTATATATCTTTGCTACAGAAAAAAAAATTATATATATGTATATATAGTTGACCGTAAAAATTGATATATAAGAAGATGGTCAGGGTTGCGGTCAAAAGTGAAACAAAAATAGTTTACAACTATTTATTTTCCAACGTTGTATTTTTCATTGTATCTTATCTTTGTATTTTTATTCCTATCATTGTATCTTATCATTGTATCATTTTGTATTTTTTTAGCCCTAATGAAGCACTGCAAAGTGGGGCAAAACGTCGGAAAATAAATAGTTGTAAACTATTTTTGTTACTCTTTTGACCGCAACCCTGGCCATCTTCTTATATATATGGTAATAATAATTCTTCTTACTTTCCCTTACTGTAATGATTTTGTGAAAGTGTTGGCCAGTGTCATATTTAGAACTTACGTGCTACCATAACATTTCAGAATTCCGGAACTCATTAAAAGTCTATTACTGGCTCAGTTAGAGACTTTATTTGTTCACAACAATGTGACATTGAAATATCCTTTATCTTCTTTTTACATTTAAAAAAAAAAAAAAAAAATTAAAATAAAGGGGTTTCAACTCTATATTAGGGTTTTTTCCCTAAATATAAATTTAAGTTCATAACAAAACCTTCGAATTCCTCTCGTATTCAACCCTTACAATCCAAAATCCTTCGTAAAATCCTCAATGCTCCTTACATTGTCACAAATAAAATCATACATAAAGACCTTAATGTTCCTTATGTAACCGATCTAGCCCGAACCAGATATCACTCCTTCTACTATAAACTCTCTAACCACTCAAACCCCCTAGTTTCTAATCTTGCATTCTCTTCCATTCCTGACAATGCTCTGAGGCGCCTGAAAAGAAGATGGCCACGAGACCAGCTAATGTCAGTAGAGTGCTACCAATGGGTAGTTTCTCTACACGCCTGTAACACTCCAATTTAACTTAGATCAGATTTACTAAATGTATTAAAATGTACAGTTGTAAATAGCAATAAATAAATAAATATTAAAAAAAAAAAAGTTCATGACAAGGAGAACTAAAGTTTTTACTACTGCCCTAGTTGTCATGAAAAATAGGGCATTAGTAAAACGTTGCAATATAATTAATTGAACATCCCTATCAAAAAGAAATGCTTACCAGGGCTTTGTCATGACCAACATGAAAGAATGTCCTTTTAGTACAAGAGCCAGGAAGAAAAAAAGGCAGTTATCTCACCCCGATTTTTGATTACTTTAATGAAAACTATGTATAATTACTAGTCAAAATTGATGAGTCTGCCAAGTATAGGTAGGGGTAATTGAAAATTGAAAAATTTCGGGACGTTTTGGTGAACTGTTTTGTTGTGATATTAAGTCGAAAAATATTATCTTCATTTCATGATTCTCGCCAAAGAGCCCTGGAAGTCGAGAAAAAAGAAGTTATAAGTAGATAAGAAGTTTTAGCCATCTCTCTCTGTTATATAAAAATGTTTTTAGTGATTACCGTGTAATATTTTATTTGACATATGATCATCCTGTAATATTTCATTTTACCAACAATAAAACAACTTCACGTAGATTTTGAGTTGGAAAAGCCTTCTGTTCCTTCGCTCTTTATGAAATAAAAGGTAATTATTAATCAATGGCTTTGTCCTCTTGTGTAGAGTAAGACAAAAATATTTTCAATTCTGTTAAATGAGCTTAAATCTATAAAGAGTAGAAAAAATATAATCGCCGTATATTTCTTAAGTAGATAACCATTTTTTTTTTTACCTTGAAATCCCTTAACTAAAAATTTACGTAAAAATAAATAAAATCCAAAATATCAAGCCTAAAAATTTTTAATTATTTTTTTTTGTATTTAAGGATTAACTTCTTTATAAAGGCTTAAAAAGTAATTTGTTAGAGTGATCAGAGATTCAATTTATATCAATGTTTGAAGTAATATTTTAATTAATGGAAAATTTTAACTTTATTAAGGTTGAAAGTATGTATTTAAAGCCTGATATCGAGAGGAACAAAATAATCTCCCAAAAATCAAGTCCAAAAATTTCTAATTGCTGATATAAATAAAAAATAGTATTTAAATATTTTTAAGTACGCTAAAAATGAATCTGACTTATTTTTTTTTTTATAAAATTGACATTTTTTGACAAACTTTATTCAAAGCGTGTTTTGGTTTTGTATTTTTTTAAACGTTTTAATTTAATTTAATATGTTCAGGAATATTTTTTCTTATTTTACAAAAAAATGTAATCGATCGAAATATAATAATTTGAATCCATACAGAAGAAAGGGATAAAACGTAAAAGTGCTAAAATTATATACAATATATGTTTTTTTTTTTCTCGATTCAAACCCCATTTGATTTTTAAAAATCTATTAACAGATAATACATCAGCTTTTAAGATTCACGCTATATTTTACATATACATGCATAGACATATATATTTTCAAACCCATGAGAATGAATATAAATTAAATTTACAGTATTTTAGTACACATAGTATGGGAAGATTGGATATAAGATAAGATACCTAGATAAGATAACTACACCCCTTTTAGTACACATAGTATGGGAAGATTGGATATAAGATAAGATACCTAGATAAGATAAGTACACCCCTTAAAATAAAAAAGATGAACATTCTCAGCAAGTTTCCTGGACCAAAACTGTCAATTGTAATTTATAAGCTCTTTTCAAATAATCGTAAAATCTATGTTTAAATTTTGTTGCCATAATTGGCAATGATACTAAACTAAATAACATAGACTACGGAATGGACGAACATGCATGTACTGTAACATAAATATATGTTACAGGTAAATATAGGTAAAAAATATCAAATTCAATAAAGACAGGTAGAATTTTAACTTCGGTAAATAAAATTAACAGATCATCAGGTGTTGCCAAAGTTTCCTTTACATAACAGGAATGAATCACATGAACCTAGGTCAGTTGCCAGGAATGCTTGGAAATTTCCACGGGAATGAAGACTTGATAAACATTTCGTCACACCATTCGTAATTAAACTACAAAGGATATTCTATTATCAAAATTGGCGATAAACTTTCCTTTGATAGTATGCATTAATGCACATGATGATTATCTTTGGGGAGAGAATGTATTTAGTATTTACAAAATTCTTAAAACTACGGCACTCACTCATAAGCAACAAATACGAAGAAAGGAAAACAAAATGTAAAAATAATAATAATAAATAAGACATATATATATATAAGGTATGCATAAATTTAAATAAATAATAATTGAAGCGATCATGTTACAAATAGTTTTCTTTAATCATTTATTTGTTGTTATTTACAACAGTATAACATATATACAACTAAATTTGCTGTAGGTGAGATAGTGACATGATACAAACATGTGGAGAATCTACCCACTGATAGAACTCCAAAAACATTTCTAAAGAAGATCTCGAGGCCATCATCTTTTCAGACGCCTAGAAGGATTATAAGGTAATGAAGGATAAGCCTATAACATATGGGACATTGAGGTCATAATGGATGACTTGATTTGTGATAAAGTAAGGAGCGTTAAGGATTTTGGACTATAAGGATTGGATTCGGGAGGAATTTGATTACAAATCGTAAATTTGAAGAAAATAAAGTTAATTTTTTTTTTGGTAGCTTTTTACGTTTTAATGTTTACATAGCCCCATCTATTTCTAGGTATTTCAGTTATTAATTGGACTTTGAGGTTAGAGTACCTCAAATTAGTTAGATAGGCACCTACTCCCTTCATCCACTTACCACTTCAATTATCTAAAGTAATAAATATTCAATAAAGGTCACACCGAATTATATGAGATACGTCATCATATCAGAGAAAACAAGTTATCGTATTATACTATACGTCATCAAATTTATAAGATATGTTTTTTTGTGGAAAGATACTGCATTTCGGTGAGTGGAATATTTTAGAGAGATACAAGAAAACCAAAACAAAAATGTACATATTTTTTTATCATGATAATGTTTCTTAATTCATAACAAATTATTTTCTAATAATACTTGCAATGGAAAGGTATGATTTTTAAATGAGGTTTTATATTTAACCTTATTTAATAAATTGAATTATAAAAATAAATATAAAATTAGGCCTCAAATGACACTTTGTAAATATATCGAGGAAAATTTTAAATGGTGGATCCACGGCATGAATCTCTACAACTAGGACAGCATGGCAACCTATAAGATGCCAGAAATGGCCTTAGTTGAATTATAGGAAAAAAACAAGAAAGTTATTTGACTCTAAATTGGATACCGACCAATAATAATGTTTTTGCAATATATATTAATAGTATTTGCATTTAAATAAATTTTATCACAGATTAAACAATTGCCAATAACTTAAAGCGAAAGAAATATTTAGAAGCAGTGCATAATTTAACATCTATTTCCATTGACAAATGGTATTTTAAATTAATCCAAGAGCCCAAGGAGAGGGGAAAAATAATCATTCTAACCCAATTTTTTATTACTTTAATAAAAACAATATACAGTTAAGAGTCAAAATTAATGACTGACTGAATATAAGTTGGGAGGATGAAAAATGGCGGCTATTACAAAAAGTTAAAAAAAAAAAAAAATTACTTAGGAGATCAATATCCTCAAAACTACTAATAATACTAAAAAACTTAATATAATGATCATGAATACTCCTAGTGTCAACAATTATCTTCAAATTGGACACGTTTTTTGGTTTCCACCAGTGGTCATTAAAGGATTCGAATGGTTTGACGAACAGCTAAATTCCATAACCAATACATAAAAAAACTATCCTACGTACTTTTCTTCATATATACGGCCATTTCAACAGTCTCGATGGAATCGATTCAATTATTTACACAAAAAAATTCGCTACAAAACACTTTATATTAAAAATATTTATTTTATTTGAATAGTTATACTAAAATAACATGGACATACCTTTATATCCATAGGTTAATATAAAACAATTTACTAGACCTATGAATAAAAACTATGATTAAAAAAACAAAGAGCATGATTATGACCAACCTGCAAGGTCCTGAAGGGTATAGGTTCATCCTGCCGAAGGAGGAAAAGGCATCAAGAAGACAGAAACAGGATCCTGAGAGAACCGCAATATATATCCGAGGGGAGATGTGAAGGGGCTGACTAAAGCGGGATTCAATTAGATACAGATATCGGTTTTTTTCAGACAGAAAAATGCGATACCTCGGACCAAAATAAGGAAATTTTTTTTTTTTATGTTTCACAGGTTGATTATAAAACACATCCTGTAATTCATCTCAGAAAAAGTTGAAAATACATTAAGGGTATTTGTTACAGGAATTAAATAAATAAAAGTAGTAATCCTGATGAAAAAATATCGAAAGAATATAAAAAAAAAAATTATAAAATAATATAACGAAATATTATCCAGAATGATGGCATGATTCGCTGGAATTGTGCGCTAAGATGATGCAACAAAAGTAGTCATCCATTCACAGGATACCTAACGGTTTTCTTCAATGGTGCGTTTCGGCATTTACCTCCTAGTAATTTTCTTAATAAAGCAGTTCGTATATTTATAATTTAAGATATAATTTGAAGACTGAAAGACGAAGTCACGAACCTCTTAAATACACTAAGAGTCACTGGAGTTCAACAAGTCTCAACAAGATTTAAAACATATATATATATGTATATATAGTTGACCGTAAAAATTGATATATAAGAAGATGGTCAGGGTTGCGGTCAAAAGTGAAACAAAAATAGTTTACAACTAT
>NW_027113377.1:28122-32316 GCF_000696795.3 Halyomorpha halys | reverse complement strand
ATAAATTTAAATTTTATTTAAAGAATTAGAATTTACAACTGAATAAAATAAGTTTATAAGTTTTATACTAAAGTAAAATAACGATAGAATAAATATAATATATATTTTTTCGTAAAATCCTTAATCCTCCTTACTTTGTCACAAATCAAATCATCCATCAGGACCTCAATGTCTCCTATGTTGCCGATTTGGCCAGAACCAGATACTAATCCAATTAACAAACTTCCCAACCACCCAAACCAACTCGTTTCTAACCTAGCTTCTCCTTCACTACCTTATAATCTTCCTAGGCATCTGAAAAGAAAATGGCCTCGAGATCTTTTCCTTTAGAAATGTTTTTGGAGTTCTATCAATGGGTAGATTCTCCACATGTTTGTATCATGTCATAATATTACTTACAGCATATTTACTTGATGTGTATGTATGTATACACTTGTAAATAACAATAAATAAATTATTTAAAAAAAATTTTTTTTTTTTTATTACGTCCACTATATATGGAACATTAGTAAGGGGAAATATTATGATAGTAAAATATTTCTAAATAAAATTTTGGATGGAAATAGATGTTCTGAAGTCCCCTGATTAAAAAAAAAAAAAAAAATACTAAATCTTGAAAAATTGTTAGTGTGTGAACAATCTAGCTCAAAAAACGAAAAGTTGAATGAAACATGCCTGGGACAGGACTTTTTAGGCAAAATTGACCGACTAGAATTGCGATTTTATAGAATCGAAATTTCAATTTTTTTTTCGATTTTGACAAAAATAACTAAAACTATTTTGATTAAACCCGGTGAATCAATCTTGATGATCTATGATTAAGTGCTCTTATCCTCGTTGAAATAGTTTAAAAGGGCTTAAATGCCGCATTTTTTAAACAACCTTCCCTTAAAGTACCTTCAATGTTGTTTATTGTTAGCAGTAATAAACCAATAATGGCCAAATACAAAATATTAAAAAAGTTTATGAATAATTAAAGGAGAAAAATGGTAATAGATAAATCCGATTTGAATTGTACAAGATCCTAATATGAGCAAAAAGGCAGTAATTTTACCCCAATTTTCATGTTCTAGACCCCTTAGTCTAGATGACAAAACCTTGTAAAATGGTGTGTTTATGTGTCAAAAGCCTTACCCAAAAATAAAACTAAAATTACGTACTGCAGGAAAACATATGCCTGGAATAGAATATAATGCAAAAGCCCAAGAGAAGAAAAAAGTCAGCTATTTCACACCAATTTTTTATACTTTAATGAAAACTATATATAATCAATAGTCTAAATATAGGAAGGGGGAATAAGAAATGGCGACTGTTCTAAAACGTGAAAAGAATTAATTTTTCATTCGGAGCTCTATATCTTTAAAATTAACAACACGAGAAGACCTAAGAGGACATGGTTTAAAATGTACTGAAAGATCAGTAGAAAGCGAATTTATTTTTGAAAACAGTTAACAAAAAAATTGTTTAGTAGTTCCACAGATTGATTTAGATTAACTCATCAGCTGCACGAGAAATTTATATAAGATATGATTCAAGAAATAACTCATAAGAGAAATATTTCTAGTGAACTGACCCTTCATGCCAAAAATATACACAAATTTTTAGCCCACTGAATTTTGTTTTTATCTAAATTCAGAAGCACCAAAAATTTCACGAATGTATGTTCACGTGCAACAACGTACGATAAATTCCCCGTCACTTTCATTTGCCGGAAGATGACTAGGGAAGTAAGAGACTTGAAAGTACATTTTTTGAATTTTCGGCAAATTGATCGAAAACGGCGCGTTGAAGATCTTTGTAATAATTCAAAAATTACAACTTTATTTAATTCCCTTCACAATGATATAATCAAATTCATCTCTATCTGTTACCGGCTCTAAGATTGCCCACTATAATATGAAACATGGACCTGATTTGGATCGTGTACTTTTTACTTATAAGAACAAACATAGAGAAAAACAAAAATATGAAAAAAGGCCTGGTATTATACTTAGCATTAGGAACACTAACGATGCGGGAGATCTCTCACCAATATCAATAAATATATGCCCAACCAGCTAAAATTTAGCCGATTCAACATTTCTGAGAAGCGTAATAAAAAATACATCTAGATACTGACTTAGTCTTGGAGCAGGTTTAAAATTTGTTTTACATTTACTAGACAAACGGTCTAAATTGCTAATCCATTACAAAATACTGATCTACATGACTATTATAAGGCCTATCTGGACATACGGAGTTGAGCTTTGGGGCACCACTAAACCATCAAATTCTTCCAGAATCCAATCCTTACAGTCCAAAATCCTTAGTAAAATCCTTAATGCTCCTTACTTTGTCACAAATCAAGTCATCCATCAGGACCTCAATATTCCATATGTTGCCGATTTGGCCAGAACCAGATACCGTTCCTTCCATAATAAACTTCTCAACCACCCAAATCCACTTATTTCTAACCTGGCTTCTCCATCATTACGTAATAATCCTCCTAGGCGTCTGAAAAGAAGATGGCTTCGAGATCTTCTCCTCTAAAAATGTTATTGGAGTTCTATCAGTGGGTAGATTCTCCACATGTTTTTATCATGTCACTATGTCATCTACAGCAAATTTACTTGTTGTATATATGTGTATACAGTTGTAAATATCAATAAATAAATTATTAAAAAAAAAAAATTTGTTTTCTACGTGGAACCGAAATATAATGTTTTTAGATAAACACTCATGTTTTAGAAACATTTATTTATGTTCTAACACCTAGGGCATCGAATATAATTAAGTTTCTTTCTTTATTTTTTTTTTTTTTCTTCTTCTTCTTCTTTAACCAAAGCTATTAGATATATTTTTAGAATTAAATAAAGATCCAATGATCGAAAGAAAGAAAAACATTCCAAAATAGCAATCATGATCTACAAATATTGGAAAATAGAACGTTTTTAAGATATAGGGATGAAAGAAGAAAAAAAACTCTGTTGGTTCCACAGAGAAGACATTCCATTTATTTTCGCAACGAATGATTTAGAATGAAAATCACTCTGGTTTTATTTCAGTCTCAAATGAAAAATGTGACTACTATAAGCCCCGTTATAAATTTGCGAGAGCGAAAACATGTTACGTAAACTTAATGAACAAGAGGAATATAGGAGAGGGATACACCGAGGGAAATAAGGCGACATGTGGCTTGAAGGGCACTCAAGATTTACAAAACATCTATCAACCGGCCATGTTGATTTCCCAATCTAGAGAAGGGTCAGGTACTAACTTTATGGAGTCTGAATGAACCCCTGAAGGGACTCATGACTTCGATTTCGGGTCCTTTAAACTCTGAAACGGGTGGGCAAAGAAGAAGTATAAAATGCAGTATTTTATGTACCTTTTCCTCAAGAAATAAATATTAACTCATCTCAGACCTCATTTATTGGAGAGTAAGATTTTTCAAATAAAAATAGTCATGAGAAAATATTTTAAGGTCTGATCTATACATATATATTTTTTTTTTTGGGGGGGGGATGGCGCACCACGCCAGATTTTTATTACATTTATAGATCCTAAAAACGTAAATAGTTAACAGTTATATATATAAAAAAAAAGTAATGAAATAATATATAATTTTGTATGATAAAAATAAATATACCTGCATTATGTTCTAGTTATAATTCTCTCAATATATCTTTTGATTAATAATAAAGAAAAAAATGTCTGGCGAATATATCGGTCAGTAAAGTATTCTCATTATTTTTAACTTTTTTTTGCCTTACTTTAATCCCCTTTATTTCACCTAATTATATATATTTTTTTTAAAGATTTCAATTGTCATCGTAATTACCAATGTTTCAAAATTAATGATTTGTCTTCTAAGAATAAAATCAACAAGATTACTGCAAGACGTTTGAAATATAGACGTACCCATAAAATCAGTTTTTCTTATGGGTAAGCGAAAATAGGCAATAAAATTAGTACTTGACCATGTTAAGACTAAATCTCAAATTAACTTAATGAGGTGTAGATAGTTGACCGTAGATTACTGATTGGAGAAGATGGTCGGGGGGGGGGAGGTGCGGTCAGCAAAAAAAACAACATAAATAAACAAAAAATATTTATTTATGCCGACGTTTCGACCTGACTTTCAGGTCTTCATCAGGGCTATAAAAACAAACGACAACAACCATCATTTAGAGAGAAAAAAAATTATTATATAAA
>NW_027113377.1:26102-27678 GCF_000696795.3 Halyomorpha halys | reverse complement strand
CTCAATGCTCCTTATTTTGTTACTAATAAAACCATCCATAAAGACCTAAATATTCCTTATGTAACCGATCTAGCCCGAACCCGATATCATTCCTTCTATAATGAACTCCCTAACCACCCAAACCCACTAGTTTCTAACCTTGCTTCCTCTTCCATTCCTAGCAATCATCCGTGGCGACTGAAAATAAAATGGCCTCGTGACCTTATATTGTAAAATGTTTTTAGAGTTCTACTACTGGGTATTTTCTCTACATGCTGTATCATATCATTATGTCATTATGATCAAATTTATTTGTTGTATTGTTTATACAGTTGGAAATATCAATAAATAAATAAAAAAAAAATAAAATAAAATAAATTAATAAATAAATTGCGGATGGTACATATATAATTAATACTAGATAATTTTTCGCTAATCCCCAACTTTCCTTCGGATTTGGGCCAAATCGGCCAAATTTGGAGACGTATCGAGATGTAGGTGTGACAAGAGAAATTTTAAGCGCATGCGTTGGCGAAAGCATAGGATTGAAGTTGACGTAGGATTATCCAAGTAATAAATCCAAAAAAGTTCATCTAAATCGAATGAACGTGAATTCATTAAATATGATCGTAACATAAATTTAACTATATATAGACAGGGAACAAAATTTGTTCCATGGTTTTGATATAGTATTTGTTGCTCTATAAGTGCCTTTATTTAATAATATAAACATTTAAATAAACAGTTGAATTTTCACCTCACAAATAAATAGTATTTAAACGCAACTTTGAGAAGGGAATTCCCTCTGGAACAATACATGACTCGAAGTTCTCCCGGCTTTCTCTTTTTTACAACCCTTTATAGAGAAGCTCAATTTGCTTTCTCCCTTTAATTGCTCCTCATGTGGAAGGAGTTCATTGCTAAATTCTTCACAGCTTGATTGTGTTCTGCACGTTCTAATAATTCATTAGGGTGTTCCAATTACTGAGAATGTCTCCAACCAGTTCAACCCTTCCTCATTGGTGCATACAAGAAAGATGTTCAATAATCATACGGAATTCTCAAAGCACATTCTAGAAAACATGCTGTACATAGTACTCTTTAGATAATATTTTTACATAGTATATCATAGAGTCTGTGTCTCCATTCGAGTAAATACAGTATATCTTGTATTGCTCAGTTGTTGCATTTTGTAAATCTTTATGGTTAAAAGGAAAAATGCGAGTGGAAATAATCGATTCAGAAGACTGAATTCTTTGTAATACAACATAAATACAAAAAAAATGAGGGAGCAAAATAATTAATTTAAAATTATATAAAAATAACAACACAACTTCGGTAAATCAAAATATTATAAATGCGAACAATGACCAGTATTTGAACAAAATATATATTTTTTTTTGTTTTATAGTTTGATACAAATGGAACTATCTATTGTAATGTAGAAAGTAAAATTATGTCAACTGTTAACTAGTAAATCGTGGAAGAAAAAGTATTTGTTTGATATTGCTATAATTATCTCTGATAGTTTGATTATGTTCATCTTGTCTATTCTTTTGTTTGTATATATTTTAAGAGAGTTTTTTTATTATTATTA
>NW_027113377.1:23280-24782 GCF_000696795.3 Halyomorpha halys | reverse complement strand
TATTATTTTTTTTTAGTATGTATGAGATCATTCATCACTATTACCTATTGCCCACAACTGTGTGGCAGATTGTAATATCTATCAATAAATAAATCAATCAAAAATAATAAATAATTATCTCTAATAATAGCAATAAAAAAAGGTTAATAGCATATAGTGATTTAACTATTGATTATAAATTTTCACTATGTTTTCTGTGACTGTTAGGGAAACAGGTAGCCTTAAATACTCTTTAGAAATGTAGGCTCAGATTCAGAGGAAAAATGCAGATGTTCCCTTGACTCCGGGGAAGTCTACTGGACTTGAAAATAAAATGGATTGATGCAAAGATTTGGTTTAAATGGTTATTCTCCTGTATATACTGGAATCTGGCTGTGGCTTACGAATTAAAGTGTTCACGTCAGGAATTTTTCTTTGTTATAATATCTTAGATTACACAGGAACTTAATATCTCAATGGTGAAAGTATATGTGATGATAACTTATAATGTATATATGTATAGGAAGATGGTCAGGGTTGCGGTCAAAGGAGAAACAAAAATAGTTTACAACTATTTATTTTCCTATGTCAAAGGAGAAACAAAAATAGTTTACAACTTTGACCGCAACCCAGACCATATTCCTATACATCAATTTTTAGGGTCAACTTTGTATGATTCAAATTATGGGAGAAATGCGTCATAAGGTTCTGTTGATCCTACTTCTTTGTTGCCCATGTTGTTTTGGGTTATACAAAAGTACTAAAAAGAGTTTGTATAATATAAGAAAAAGTTTAATTATATTTTTTGTCTTGTTTGTATACATTCAATATTGTCCAGTTTATGCCTTTAGAAGATGTAAATATGTACGGACGGATCTACAGATGGTTAGCGCACAAGAGATAATAGGGTGTTAAGAGTTTAGTTAGAATTGTCACAGAATATCTAAACTAATATATAAAGTAGAATAATTTGATGTTTGAATATGCTCATTTCAGAAGCTACCAGTTCGATATAAAAAATTCATTTGGCGTTTAATAAAGTAGGTATTGTGGAAGATTTTATACCATCATGTTGCAATCCGTAAGAGACATCTACTTGGTAAGTTGGAATGACGGTATGAACAAAGATGGACGATAAAGTAGATCGTGAAAGGGTAATCTCGAAAAATTAACACGAAAATTTAAAAATCTAGCCATTGATAAGTTTTAATGGATGAGGTATAGATTTGAGGCTGCGAGTACTTCATCATATCGTGCGGTGCAATTTATTCATGCAGTCTTTCACGTCATATTGTAGTGCCTTATTAGCAGTAGTATATATTTTAAGAGAGTTTTTTTATTTTTTTATTTTTTTTTTTTCAAAAAATTAGTATGCACTACGATAATCAGACCAATTTGGACATATGGAATTGAGCTCTGGGGCTCCACCAAACCATCCATTCTTCCCGCATCCAATCGTTACAATCCAAAATCCTACGTAAAATCGTTGATGCTCCTTATTACGTCACAAATAAACTCATTCA
>NW_027113377.1:16150-22149 GCF_000696795.3 Halyomorpha halys | reverse complement strand
TTATTTATTTTATTTTTATTTTATTTTAGTATGTATGAGATCATCCATCACTATTAACTATTGCCCACAACTGTGTGGCAGATTATAATATCTATCAATAAATAAATCTATCAATTATTTAGTATATGTCAGCTTAGCAGAGTCCACCAGGGACACTACTGTTTCGGTCTCTAGCCATGTTCCTAGCTTGGTGGAAATTTTTACCTCTTCTGTAGCAAAAACGGTCGAAGTATTTCAGCTATGGCATCCTTGATCGGCCTCAGAGGAATGGTCCATAGTCTTTACAGTGTCTTGGTAGTCTTCCACCCCCGCTACATGGCAAAAACAGTTCAGCTTAGCCTCGAGAACCTCCTTCATCGATAGAACTTCTAGCCCTTCTCTGATTTCATTACGGGTGCAGTCCCTTCTTGTTTTCACCACAGTCCTCCGGAGGAACCTCATTTATGCATCTGTCAATCTGCTTTCCTGTTCATCAGTCAACATTCCAGCTTTCAGCTCTATAAAAATGTGCAGATAAATATACCTATTTTAAGAAGTGGAGTTTCGCATTTTTGTTTACTTCTCTCATTCCTATCACAGTATTGTAAATAAGTTAATAGATCATAATGAGGTGTAGATAGTTGACCGTAGATTAATGCTTGAAGAAGTTTGTCGAGGGGTGCGGTCAGCAAAGAACAACATAAATAAACAAAACTATATTTATTTATTTTATGCCGACGTTTCGACCTGAGTTTCAGGTCTTCATCAGGGCTATAGAACAAAAGAGATAACAACAACATTTAGAGTAACATACAATTGAAAAGGAATAGTATACAAACAAATTTAGAATTATATAAAATATTGAATTAAATCATAAATGATAACTGGTAATTGAATAGTACAAAATTTTAATTGTTTGATATTTGTGGAATTGTATGGTAGTAAATTTTGTACTATTCAATTATCAGTTATCATTTTTATCATTTATGATTTAATTCAATATTTTATATAATTCTAAATTTGTTTGTATACTATTCCTTTTTTAATTATATGTTACTCTAAATGTTGTTGTTATCTCTTTTGTTCTATAGCCCTGATGAAGACCTGAAACTCAGGTCGAAACGTCGGCATAAAATAAATAAATATAGTTTTGTTTATTTATGTTGTTCTTTGCTGACCGCAACCCCCGGCAAACTTCTTCAAGCGTTAATAGATCATGTTTGACTAATTTCTCTATCGTAGGATATCCGAGCGCATTTTCCGTGCCCGTTTCATAAATATACCCTAGGAATGGGAGATCTGATACTACATTTACTCTTCTACATTACAGTCCATCTATTTCTTCTTGTACTCTTCATTCCAGTAGGATCTTGCTCTTGCTACTGGTGATGATCATACTTTTTCTACGTATCATTCCTATAGTCATTTAGCCTTTTACCGATAGTCGCAATTTCCTCCATCTATAATATGAACATCAATTGGCTTAGACTGTCACCTTGTTTGAACCCTTCAGCTATGTTAGAATATCTACTCTTGGACTCCTGACATTATTTGCTTGACAATTCCTTTTAGGTATTGATATATGAACTCGATGACTTCTACCAGGTTTTATGGAATGTTATTAGCTCTTAGTGCCTTTCATATTTCGTCGTTTCTTGGAACAGAGTCAGATTCTACTTGAAGAACAGTGATACCGGAGATCTCATTCTGTCTTCAAGGATGGGCTTACACAGTTTTTACACCACTTGGGACTGGTTTATGGCTCTATAGTTAGAGCATTCATCCCGACTGTCTTTTTTGTGAGTGGGAATTATTACATTATATTTCCATTCTTTATAAATCCTCCTCTCGTACCAGGCTTTCTGATTCATGCTGTTAAATAACAAAATAATGGCTAAATAATATTTCTATTAATTACGAAACGGAAAAGACATTGCACAAGATTCTTACAATAAATTAGTATAAGTATGTGTGAGTAAGACTGATAGTATAAGGGTCTTTGAGTTTCGAGTCAGTCACATCAATCTGGCTTTGTATTGAAGACAGGTCAATTGGACAATCCGTGTATTTTCTCTGTTTTTACAAAACAAGTAATTTTTATCATGACATCATACCCGTGGAGCTAAATACATTTCATACATTTTTTAATAAGTTAGAAATTATTTAGTGAAAAAAATATGTATTATTATAAATAAAAAATATTCAAAACACTTTTTCTTAACGATATTACCGGTTCATTTGACCCTTTTAATAGAAAATGCACGTAAAAATGAAATGATATTGAAAATTTCAGAAGGTCGATAACCTCAATAATAGATTATTACTATCTCTATTTTCATCGAATTTAATTATTTTTATGCAGTTGTTTACTTAAGTAATCTGATTCTTAAGTTTTTATTAGCTGAATAAAATAAATAAATACTATGTTTTTTACTTTCCTCTGTCACTAAAACAGAAGATATATTTTTTTTTTGTGAAACATCCGTCTGTTTTTTCAAATCTTCTAATCATTCTCCATCAAAATTGAGCAAACAAATCCCTTTCTGTTGCAAATTTAGGATTATTTTTTATTTAATATCCTCATTCGTTTTTCGCCTAACTGATAATTTTTTATTATTGGATCGACTCGTAAATTTCGACGATATAGCAATATTTCATTTACGTTGACTTTATGTTACGCGTTAAGAATAGTTTTAAATAATTTCATTTTAAACTTCAATTGCAATTTTATTTTTATCTTAAATCATCATATTGGAACTATTTTTGTTGATCGAAAATAAAAATTTAAATCTGCACCGCTACAACCCATGAAGGGGTCAGTGGTTCAGTACTTTGTAAGGAAGTGTTGTAGTAACAGACCAACGGTTGTGCAAGGAGGTGATTTGGTCAGAATCAGGATCGACCGCCAAATTTTTACCCAATTAAGAGGCTGTTTAAAACAATTTTCTGCCCAGCCGGATTCGAACTCGGTCCTTAGAATTTATAGCCAGGCGCTTTACACCTTAGCTACCCCGCTCCCAGTTTTAGTTGAGCATATGAAATTAATGAAGGAACTATCCAAAAAAGTAGCTCAAAATAGTACACAAATTATTAATTATATACCTACATTTCGCCTCACTTTACATTTAATAAATAGTTTTTGTACGGGTTTTAATATCCTTTTTTGACAGTCACTGAGACCATTTTCTTTTATAAAATTATTAAACAAAACAGAGAAAAATAATTTTTAGTAATTATTTTAATTGCATAAATAAATTTTTAAAAAATGTTTTTTTCTGATTCTAGTAATGTATGTATGTATTCATCATCTATGTAATGTAAGATTTACAACTTACACTTCACGAGTAGCAAACATAACTTTATTTTTTTAAACGATCACTGCATCGAGTAATCACTTAATAATTGTTAATCAGACTCCCACTCGCAGTGATTTCTTATCAAATATTTGGAAAAATATATATTTTGTTTTTAAAAAACATAAATATATTGATCCCTTCTCTGATATTTAATATGTATACGTATTAAAAATAAGAGCTGACCATGAGAAAATAAATAAATAAAGCGTATCTAATTCTATGAGCTACCTCTGCCAGAAATAAGACGCTTGGATATTTCTAGTTCAGGTGATTAATTTTGTTTATATATTCGGCTTGACTCAGACCTAGACCCACTGCCCGGAGTAAACATATCTTGTTTCGACTTTAATGCGATGCACCAAATATTAAAAAAAAAATAGGATGACAAATGCTCAAACAGTGTAATTTATTCTAACGAACAGTCCACCATATGGTCAATAGAAATATAGAACTAGAAGTTAAAATAAAAAATCAAATAAAACCGAGACACCCCCTGAAGGGTCAGGGAGTACTGTTACTAGATCAACGGTTGTGCAAGGAGGTGATTTGGTCAGAATCACGCTCGATTGCCAGATTTTTACCCAACTTTATGAGGCTGGGTGAATTCTGAAGGGCTTTCGAACACACAGGGCTGACTCAATGGCTACAGGTAAAAGATAATAATTATCTGCCATAGGAGGATTCGAACCCAGAACTAGAAGTAATCGTTTTTAAATAACTAAACGGTTGTCGTCTTTCACAGATAAAATAAATCATTTCATTTAGCATTTCAAGATAGATATTATTAATTTATAGGTAATGTAAAACTATAGGTACACATGCAGATTTTACACAGTTCTTTTGAAAAAGATTTTGTATTTTATTTGGTATAGTATAATTATGAAAATAATTCGTGACATATCAAAAATATACATCGTATTATTATACTAATAATAAATATCAGTGGCTTTCTTCAACAACAACCTGATTCCAAATTCAATAAAATAAATCTGAATGTCTTTAGAAACAACATTAGCAAATGAAACAAAATTTTATTGTTTAAAAAAATTATAGTTACAGGATTGACATTGTTTTGTTTTAATGTAAAAGTTGATGCTTTAACAGATAGAGTCACCTACATAAAAACTATACAACCTTGAAAAACGAGCATTGCTTATTATTGCTCCGACTTAATATCCACACAATTTAAATTAAAAAATTAATTCCATGATGTAAAAATTACTAGTGAGCGTAGTAAAATTGCAAGTTAACCCTCAAGTAATAGGTTACTAATTTCATTTAATGGATTCTAATTTAAAACTGTTTGCAAAATAGTTTGCAATTTTTACAAAATTATCACCGTAAGTATCTCAACAATGTTAATTAGAAAATTTACATTATCTTAAATTTTGAGATCAACCTATTTTTACCCAACTGAGGAGACAAGTGCAATACATTTCGGTTTTTACGTAGAAACCCATTTTCAGAAAATATGATTATTTTTTTTCGCTTGACAAAAAAAATTGGTGTTTGAAAAATTGTATCCAGGAAAATATTGAACGTAAAGAGTTCTATTCGGGCTCAATTCGAAGCTTGTTATTTAATCATTTACCATTTTAGTTTATGAGGTGTATTCTCTAAAGAATAGTTTTCATGATATTCGCTACAAAAAATTCGGAAAATGATTTTTTTTTTTTAGAAAAAAAGTTTTTCTATAAAGACATTCTGTTTCATTTTTCAAGATTTATTTTAATTAATTTGGAATCAGGTTGTTATTGAAGAAAGCCACTGATATTTCAATATAATAATACGATGTATATTTTGCATATATCACGAATTATTTTTATAATTATACTATAGCAAATAAAATAAAAAATCTTTTTCAAAAGAACTGTGTAAAATCTGCGTGTGTATCTAATAACTTATATTAAAATTTACAATAGTTGTATTTTACTTTACCTATAAATTAATAATATCTATCTTGGAATGTTAAATGAAATGATTTATTTCATCTGTGAAAGACGACAACCGTTTAGTTATTTAAAAACTTCTAGTTCTGGGTTCGAATCAGGCTATGCCACATAATTATTATCTGTTACCTGTAGCCCTTGAGTCAGCCCTGTGTGTTCGAAAGCGCTTCAGAGTCACCCAGCCTCATAAAATTGGATAAAGATCTGGCGATCGAGCGTGATTTTGATCAAATTACCTCCTTGTCTCGGTAGTTTTTTTTTTTTTTTTTTTTTAAATATGTTGGGAATTATTAATCATTGAAGAAAGCTCAAAATGAAGCTTACTAAAAGCAGTATTAAGTTGTTTTTAATGACATTTCAGCTACTTGTAATATTTAAGGAGTTGTTGGCAATGAACCTAAATATTTACTGGAGTTATATTGAAAAAAAATGCCGTAATAGGACCACAAAACTTTTTTAAAAACAGTTTTACATAATAATCCATTGAATGAAATTAATTTACACTTATTTTTAGGTACAGCTATTTTTTAAGACGTTTTTAGTTAATTATAAATTTTATACAAATGGCTACAAATCTATGCGCTTATTAATAAAAAAAAAAGTATGCAGTAAATTAGACCCAAGTGAAGTATTTCTTATACTTTTAGTTATTTTATAATTTTTTTTCGAAACTTAATGATTGTTCTATAAATTAATATAGGGAACAAATAATAAA
>NW_027113377.1:13469-16100 GCF_000696795.3 Halyomorpha halys | reverse complement strand
TATATATATATATTACCTCACTAAATCGATAATTTATAAAAATATATAGACATTTTAATTACAAATAAGACTTGTCAGGAGTAATAATGATTGAAGAGCCTCTTCAGTCTGTCCGTTTATTTACCAAAGAATCACTGAATAAATAACGAACAACACTCAGCAGTGATTACGTGAAGTTTAGATTTTTTATTTTTAATAATTACCCTTCGTAATTATGAAGAAAGAAAAAATACCTTAAGTAAAATCTATCCCAAAACCCGACAATACTATCATTCATTCAATTTCAAAATGGGAGCCGATTAGAGATTTCATAAATCTATACCTGGCCATTTATGACGGTGGAGGAAAAATTTAAATACTTAAAAATTAAATATCTAATAATTTATTGATTAATAATATTAATAATAAGAGACTGGTAAATATTTTTTAAATAAATAATTTAATTTCTATCCATTTTAGTCTCAACACATTTTTATATTTCTTATAAGTCCGACGTTTCGGCCAATCCAGCCATCCTCAGGACAATCTACTTAATACAATGTTGGAATTATATGATTAAAAAACTCTTAACTCTATGCAGGCTATTCTGCCCAGGTCAAAACAACAATTTCTAATCTGGTTGTGATAAAGTTTTAACAAATAGTGACTGTGATAAATGATTTTAATTTTAGTTTTAAAGTGAATATTGACTAATTAGAAATTGTTGTTTTGACCTGGGCAGAATAGCCTGCATGGAGTTAGAGTTTTTGAATCATATAGTTCCAAAATTGTATTAAGTAGATTGTCCCTGAGGATGGCCGGATTGGCCGAAACGTCGGACTTATAAGAAAAATAAAATGTTTTGAGAATAAAATGGATAGAGATTAAATTATTTATTAAAAATAAATAATCGATTTAAAAGCAATATTTGAAACTGCCATGATATTATTTTTATATTTAATTTATTTGAATGATATGGCATGGACAATTAGCCTCCATGAAATTTTTTTAAAGAATATGATGTAAAAATATAATTATTTTGTGCGGAAATAATGTAATAAATATAAAAACAAATTTTTATAGGTTGAAATTTTTATCCATTTTTATCGTTGATAATGGCCTGAGGGCCGAAACGTTGGAGAGTTTTTGAAAATAAATGTTGTGAGTATATTTGGATCAAATATGTTTGTGTTAATAATAAAATAAACCACTCTCAAACAATCATTAAAGTAAATAATAAAATTAAATAATAACTTTCGATCGAGTAAGGCACCCTGGACTGCCATATAGGATCGGAAAAATACTATCCCCAACATATTTTCTCATTATTCGTTCCGACAGATTATTCAAAGTAATTCAAAATAGTGCTTAATCATTTTTTTTCCTCAATCTTCTGGTGCACCTCAGGGTAGTATACTGTCGTCATTTAGTATGCCGATGTTACATATGTGTTCTCAGTTAATGATAACACGATAATTGCATTCTACACCACAACACTAGAAGAATGGTGTCAAAACTGAAAGACTAAAATAAACCCCAACAAATTCCATCCAATCACTATTACCCTTCTTCATAAACCTTCGGACTACCCTTTATTAGTACTACACTTATCCCTTTTGAACAGATCCGCTATCTAGAACTACGCCTGTACGAACAACGAACAATGAACCCTCATACAAGATTAATAAGACAGGACACACTGCTCGTTGATTTCGACTAGTGCAACACTTACTAGACAAACGGTCTAAATTTTCTATAAATTACAAAAGACTCATTTATATGACTACAATAAGGCCCATTTGGACTTAAAGATGGGAACCATCGAATTCCTCCCTAAGTATCTCAATGATCCATATGTTGCCGATTTGAGTAGAACCAGGAATCAATCCTTCCATTAAAAAAAAAAACAAAAAAAACAATCATCTTCAATACCTGATTACCCAACTAGAAATCAAATAAATTTTATTGGAATTTTACCAATGGGTAGCTTCTCTAAAAAGCTGTACTATACCATCAAATTAAATAGTAGTATATTTATTAAATACAGCTATAAATTAATAAAATAATATCTGTTTTATGAGCTGGAGTTTCGCAGGGATCTATTTTAGCGCCATTATTATACACTTCCATCCACAATGGAACACATTCTCACGGCCACATATGCCGACGACACAGCCATTTTAGCCAAGCATGGCGACCCAGCACAAGCCTCAGAACGATTACAAATTCACCTAGCTCACATCAATGAATGGTGTATCAAATGGAAAACAGGGATAAACATTGAGAAATCAGTTCAAATAACTTTTACGCTCCGTCGTGGTCTATGTCCTCCTGTTTTTCTAAACGAACGAAGTTTAACCCGGACAGACAAAGTAAAATACCTTGGATTGACATTGGACAAACGACTTACATAGACCCCCCACATAAAAATAACAAAACAAAAGCTAAATTTCCGACTTAAATTATTATTTCATCTTTTAAATAAACGATCAAAATTACCACTTTCAGAAAAACTAAAGATTTATACTTACCTTCTCAGACCAATTTGGGCTTATGGTTCACAAGTTTCACAGTTTCAATCAAAATTACTAAGACTGATCAGTAGCGCTTCCCCCTACATCAGTAACAAGAACTTACACAAAGACTTACGAA